>NC_136005.1:11335474-11450474 GCF_048128805.1 Centroberyx gerrardi
TTCAGAACACATTCTGTAATTTCAAAAATGCATCACTGGCTGTAAGGAAATCTCTTTTTAGTTCCTGAAAAGTTTACAATTTACAAGGTTTTCATTCAACAGCAGTGATTTGCTATTTAGTGCAAAGCATGTTACAGTGTCTTGACTGCATATATATTTATATAGGTGGCCCAGTGGGAATCAGACAGCTCATCCTGGCAGTGTGCTGTTATCACACAGATGTGTTTGGCTGTTGGCTAGTAAACACAAACAGTTAATACATCCAGGCAGATCCAATACATTTCATTTGAAATGTTTGTTAAAGTGATGTACCAGGTATTATACTTAAATACAAATTTCTTGCATATGGACTATGGTTGCCTAGAACCACAAATACACATAATACCACAAATATAAGAATTGTCCCTTATTCCTTTGTATAAAGATGAAAATGAGACAAAATAGACTAATAAAATATGCTTGTAGACTGTGTCTGTTGCTTATTTGTGTCTGTGACCCTTCCTGTCTGCAAAGGTCTGTTAATTACTGACTGATAGACAGCGGCGGTGACTCATCTAATATTACCAGCAGATCTCATAATCTTCACTCACTCCCTAATAAGGTTGCAAACCTCGGGCGATGGCCTATGAGTGAGCATATGTGTGTGTGTATCTGTACGTGTGTGAAGGGTCTGTGTATGTGTGTGTGTGTGTGTGTGTTTGAGAGAGAGCGAGAGAGAAAGAGCAAGAGAGCGAGAGAACGTTTTCATTAATTCATCTTTGCTGTGGCCAGAATGATAATTTA
The DNA here is from genome assembly GCF_048128805.1 of Centroberyx gerrardi. Lineage (NCBI taxonomy): Eukaryota > Metazoa > Chordata > Actinopteri > Beryciformes > Berycidae > Centroberyx > Centroberyx gerrardi. Next base: position 11,336,258 of record NC_136005.1, read on the forward strand.
GAAAGGGGTCTATCTACAGCTCACTTCATCATGCTGAATATTAATAAAATGAGACCTGCAAGGCAATTACATCCAGATAGAGAATGTCTCATCCCGAAATCACAATGAGGTTCTAATTCAATCCATAGCAGATAAGGGAAGAATAAACGCTTTGGCTGTTTACCGGCTGTTTACCGGGCATGTCTAGAGATTCCTTCATATTACTACGACTGATGGAAAATGGGTTCTGTGAATTGCAGAGAAAATTACGGTTTGTGTTTCTAACATCAGAATCGGTCATTTGAAAATACCAAACGGACGTAGAGAAGCACGCACTGACCACTGTCCCAGAAGACGGCAAACACATGAATAAGGATTGCCCAGTCTAAACACAACTCACTGTAAAGTACACACTACAAAGTAAAGTCTGATTACAACATCTGTCATCCATGGGAAAAGTAAGACTAGGCAGGCCTCTCTCTCTCTCTCTCTCTGCCTCTCTATCTCCCTCTCTCTATCTCTCTCTCTCTCTCCCCCCCCTTCAGAAAGGTGAGATTAGAACAATCCATTAGCATCCAGTGTGTCTGTCTCGCTGTGTTTTAATTAAGCTTCTAATTTTGGTCCTAGTAGCTCGCCGTGGGGCTGAGTGTCTTCGCCGCTGTCACACGTCAAATGATCAACAGGCTGAGGAGGCTGGGGGCGACTGACCGCACACTTCCCTACTGTCTTCCACAACACTTCTCCTTATGTCACTCCTCCTTACACCCTTTCTCTCCCCCACCTCCCTCCCTCTCCCTCCTCCTCTCTCTGACGAAGCGCTGGGTATCGTTCAGAGCCTCAGCTCGGCTCATCAATAATGGAACAGCCAGAATCATGTAGAATTCTCTAAGAACCTGTCTGACACCCTTTGTACTTTCTGCGCTATGGATTTATTAATATTTCATCCGTGTGTGTGTGTGTGTGTGAGTGTGAGTGTGTGAGGTATCAAGGTTAATCGACTGTTTCATCAAGCTCCTCCTTTAAAACCATAAACATTTCCTCTTTCTGCTCTGACAGTGAGTCACTTTACCTCTCTTGAAAAGGCAACTGCTATAAAATGCCCTTTAAATGTAACACCTTTCCCTCACAGAATAGATAAACTGGTATGAGCCATAATTCATGTATTGTAACTACACAGAATGAGATGATGGATTATAGGAAAGCACAAGCTGTAACCTCCTCACAACAGTCTACAGCTGCTGTTGGCATCACTTCACTGCTTCTGTGTTCAGTTTGGTCCAACATTGTGTTCAGGTAGCAACAGGTTGCACTTAAGCCTCAAGTTCTGCTACACTAGTTTGAATCTCTCCAATGACTCTGAGGTAATGAATTAAGTAAATGAAGGAAAATAAATCCAGCATTGGCAAGTGGAGAGGTGCATGCTGCCTCCTCATGTGGGTGAGTTTAACACATTGATTTCCAAAACTACTGTATGTTAGCAAAACCTGTTAACACACTATGTGAATGTACATGTAAATTGATGTTTTAAGTGGTATCTGATGCATGAGGATTCAGTATCACACCCTGATCTTCATCTAATTCTTCTCCAAACAGGAAATAAAACACAAATACAATCCTACTGGGGTCAGTCAGGCTGTTACTTAGGGTGCGTTCACATCAAGCATGTTTGGAGCGGTTTATTTGAACTCTGGAACAGGTGTGAACGATGCCATTTGAACTTGGGTGCAGACCAAATAACCGCACCAAGACTGCCTTAAAATGCGGGTCTCTGTCCTCTTCCAAGCGAATTGCAGGAAATTATTCCAAAATATAAGGTTTTATCGGTATAAGGAGATGGATATTGAAATCTGATAGCCTGCATTTACTCATGCTTGAAAAGCCTAGCAGAACAAAATGAACCGAGGGAAAACTTGGAGTCAAGATGAGGTGAAATGAACACATTTCCCAGCAGTACTTAAGTATGCAAGTGACGGACTAGAATCAGATTTGATTTCCCCTCCAGCGCCAACACCTCTAACCTGTTGGGATTACAGGTTACCAAAACTCTGTCCAATAAACAAGCTACTTGTGAGTCCATGTGTGTTTGTTTACAAGCCCTGGCTCGCTTGTAATTTGGCAGTGTGAACCTAAATGAACCAAATACAAAAATGCAACAAAGCAAACTTTTCAACTGTGATTCGGACCATAGAAAACAAACTGTAGGTGTAATCAACATTCAGTAAAGACCAACAAACAACAAGGAACTTCATCTCAAGCAATGCAAAGCAAGGTATTGGCCAAACTTGAGCAACCATGCCCATTAGAAACAACTGTGAGCTGTGTGTCCAAAAAAGCCTGTAAACATTTGAAAAGCCACATCCCTCAATCTTTTACCTGAATATGGCACATCAGGTGTTTAGAATACACTGCATCTCACACAGCAACCACTCCTATGAACTGATAATGCTAATCCCTCTTCACAGATCTGCATCCAAATACCATACAGTATAAACACACACACACACGCACACACACTCAGCTGCACTCACCCACTGAGGACCACTATGAAGTCCATGACGTTCCATCCGTTCCTGAGGTAGGAGCCTTTATGGAATACAAACCCCAGGGCGATGATCTTTATCCCCGCCTCAAAACAGAACATCCCTATGAAGTAGGGCTCCGTCTTTTCCTGTTGGTGCAAAGTGAGAGAAAAGTCAGATAGGCAGACTGATTTTTAACAACAACAACAAACTGAACTGAAATTGAAGGACTGTGTGCATGCGGCTGTGTGTCATGGTTGGGGTCAATTTGAAATTTTTTGCAATAAAAAGGTTCTTTGTTTATTTCTGAGAATGAAGGCTCCATCGTAATTATATGAATTGCAGTTTTGATTGATCTGAGTGACTTGAAAGCAGATTGTGAAGTGTGTGCCTGTGCGTGTGTGTGTGTGTGTGTGTATGTGTGTGTGTCTCACCAGTCTCTTAGACATGGGTGTTTTGTCCTCTCCTGGCAGGTGCTGCTCCAGAGCCAAGACGATGCAGTTGGCGATGATGGTGGCAAGGATCATGTACTCAAACGGAGTGGAAGGCCAAGGTTAAGGAGCTTACCAAACATTTAAACCTAACTAATGCTGACTTTCTGGTAGTATCTGCTGATTTACCTTAAAGTGACATATGGATTATTCACAGTTTGAAAGGGAAAGAGATATACACCAAATCAAATCAAACACAAAACCAATGCAGTCTATTAATCAGAGGATGCCAGTAGTTTTGAAAATGTGTGTGGAGTAAAAATGACACCAGGAATGTTATTATACCTTCTATAGGGCACAGAAAGTTTGCTCTCAATTCACCAACTGACAACATCGATGCCACTGGCAAGCTGTCAGGATGAATCTGCAGCATGTACCGTATGTATTCTGTCTCGTTATAGGCTAGTAGAGCTGTGGAACCATGCAATGCAGAGCAAATGGTAGGAAGCAGTAAATCCTCTCCTCTCCTCTCTTCTACACAGCATTCAATTGATCATAACTGCCATTTTACAATATATGTTGCTTTTTCACGTCAAATCACACGGATTCAGGATAGGACAGAATTATTTTAGTTAATTAAATCAAAGCCACCAGCACTGCAACTTCACTATAATATAATGTAAGTAGAGATAAACAGACAAACATTGATTCCTCTGTATGAAACAGCATTAACCTGGCATGTTATAAGCCTGGGGGCCAGAGACTCATCCAGACAGTGCCTCTACCTTATCTGAGGACAGCTGCAACAGACAGGGACACACACACACACACACACACACACACACACACACACACACACACACACGCACGCACACACAGGCAATCGAAGGCTTATCGAAGAGGGATGAGTGGGTGGGCCAGAAACCTGATCCTACAAATAGGGTCACTCTTACTACAAGCTTCCCAGCCTGCACCAGCAGACCTCTGCCGGTTGACGGTTCAACTCAAGCAGCTCTGAGGTTGAGCTAAGCCAGCAATGTGCTCTTTATCTAATGCGATGCGTGGGCTGTGCTCTTTCTCCTGGTTATGTGCAGAAGAGGTAGGAAGCAAGGGAGCTTAAATCTGCAGAGTGGAGAGAGGGAGAAATAAGGGAGAAGAACGAAACGGTAAACAGAGCGATGAGGGGGAAAAAAGGGTGATCAGTGAAGGAGAAGAAGACGGTTATATAGAGAGAGACGGGGGAGCTTGAGAAATAGGTGGGTTGGAAGGAGGCAATGAGAGCGAATAAGAGTGACGGCAGTGGACAGCGGACAGATCGATGTTGTGCTGGCAGCTGTACCTAGCAGGGTTATCCAGGGACATGTGAGCGATGAGAAGCTAAATAAACAGAGCAAATACAATCTGACTCCCACCAGCCTTCAGGGATTCTAGCTCAAACCTGGGCTGCGCCGCACATTGACTCAGTGTTTGCAAGACAATCACTGAATTGTTCAAAACCACAGCAGCCATCAGCATCCAGTAGATGATGAGAGATTACAAAGAGCGGCTTACTACATAATGTCTGTCTCAGTCTGGGGGCTCACAGTTTGTTTTTCTCTTTTTAAGAAGTGAAGTGGATCTTCTGATTCACTCCCCTACAATCACCAGCAAGGCTTTAGCCACAGTGAGAGCTCTCAGCGGCAGCCAGCCAGCCACACCCCGCATTCCCTCAAACACACTCAACAAACAGGAGGAGGGGGAGAGGAGACGGGAGGAGGGACGGGGAGGTGAGGAGGGGAAGAAAAGAGAGAAGATGAAGACAGAAGGAGAGAGGAGAGAGGTATCCACGGCAACGGGCTTCTCTCCCAGCCAAAAGTCAATGCCACAAGATGGTTACCGGGCAGCTGAACTATCTCTGGCTCCCATGTATCTATGGCTCCATACACACACACACACACACACACACGCACGCACGCACACGCACACCCACACACACAGAAGCCGATACACATACTTAAGCTACGGCTCAATGCTGTATCTGAGGCTAATTTAGAGCACAACATGAGGGACCTTGGCCAGCGTTTTAATCTCACTCAGATGAATGAGGTTGTCAACTGAACAAGGACTTGCCAAAGGCCTCATTTATAAAAATGTTTTTTTACTTTATCCTGGATTAAACTGTGCAGTCATTTCCAAGAACATGATCAAAACAAGTAAAAATTATGTCTATACCATTAATACATTGAGTAATGACAGGAAGTTTTTAAGAAAACATATATCTCTGCATAACAAACTTTTAAATGAGACCCCAGGTGTGAATCTGCTGTCTGTGCCTAATCATGCGAAAGTATAAATGGGGGAACAACGGCCCAAAATAAAACAAGGTGTCAGGTTGGCAGATTGGGCAAAGAGGGTGCCAAGAAATAGATGGGTTGATAGTTTGATCCCCAGCAACAACGGTGTCTGAAGCTGCTTAAGTGCCCCTCAGCAAGTGCACATAACCTGTTGCTCCAAGGACTGATGGTGAAAATTAGCAGACATTGTCTAAAATGCATTGATAAACCATGTAGCTGTTGCCACCATAGGATGGTCGCATACCTAAGGCCCCATAATATTATTTTTTATTTGCAAACACAAACTAATACATATAGTACATATACATATACATATACTGTACATATAAATACACATAGGCTGCTCAACAGAACACACAGATCTCTGATGTAAAATTTCATGACTTTTCCATAACTTTCCATCACTCACTTTCCAAGTCGGCACACTTCCATGACCTAAAGATTTAGTTCCTTCCTGGTTTGTTAAAGTTGTTTTTCAGCTCATAAAAGTTCTATAGGGGTAAAGAGTCTTGTTTCTACAACTGCTGTGGAGAAGCTGCTATACAGTGTGTACAAACCACCAGCTAATGCAGTGAATGTGAGAAACACGTTGTAAAATACATTCTGGTAAATTCCTGCAAAGTGACCGATTTGTAAAATTCCCTGATATTCCCTTACTTCCCCAGAGAATGAATCAAATTCCCTGACTTTCCCTGACTGGAACACACACCTCCCAAAATCCCATGAAATTCCATGAAATTCCATGTCCAGTGGGAAGTCTGTTCACAATACTTCACCCCACTCAACAAGTGTCTTTAACCAAAACCAACCTATCCGTCTCGGTGCTGCGTGACGTCACGAATCGTCAGCCAGCCTCGGTAAGGAGGCGTCTCGTGAGGGACGCTGTGAGTCACAGTGACGATGGCGCTCTGCCTCGACTCTCAAACATGCGTGTAAAAATAGACACAGAGATGGAGCGTGATGCGCGGTGCATCTGTGAACACGCCGAAGCCCAGATTGGATTCAAGCCCCATGTTATTATTATTACACAGGGGTGAAAATCAAAATGAATCACAGGCATCTGAGCCTAGCTTATTGGAAGTCTGTGAGTCGGCTGCAGCGTGTGTGTGTGTGTGTGTGTGTATGTGTGTTTGTTATGCAGAGTACAGAGGGCAGGATTATATATACAAACATAGAGGAAAATCAGGGGTGTACTCTCCAGTTGGAGTGATACAAAGAAGTAAACTGATGATAAGGCAAATTCACTATATTTAACTATATTTAAGGCTGGGGAAAGAATAAAAAATTAAAAGGACAAAATGGAAAATGTGACGGTGAATTTTAGTACATTTCTGAGGATACAGGTATGTTTTCTGGTTCAGGAGAGATGACATTATAATATATAAGCTCTTTTGCATGTACAAATGTAGGCAATGTTTGAGTGCAAAATTAAGTCAGTGTGCTATTCACTGACAATGAAGCCGCCTAAGGCTCTACACCTGCATGACATCAGGGTTACTGAGCTCTCTAGCTTAGGTATGATTGGACATAAATATTGTAATGACTCTACTGTTATATCCCCCCAAAATAACACCCTGGATTCTTAAACTGAGCGATATTTCTCTTCCTTTGTGTATCTATAGGCAACAAAGCTGACCACAGCTTTGTAACTGAGGGGCTAATTAAAATATGTGTCATAAAATGTGTAAACAACTGAACAATACTAGACTGAACTGGAGCAAACAGTGTTTAAAAGCTACCTTGCAACAAATACGTCTGATACAGTCCAGAGCTCGACTGGCTCTCGGTCCTGAATCTACTTTCAGGTCCACTCCACCTCCATCTGAGCCTCCGGCCTGAACCAGCCAGTTAATCCTGAGGATGAATGTGGCCATAGCTCAGTCAGTCCTATTCACACACGACAGCCCTCCGACTAACCCGTGTCAGCTCCGAGCCATAGCCTGAAATGATTGTTTTGTTCTTATACACACCTCTAGGTCAGGAAATGTAGAGGCAGGTGGATATACAGCCGTTCTACGGCCAGTAGTCTTGATGGACCGTGAGAAGAAGGGCTTTAAGAATGGTGGGACATACCTCAAGTCTGATGTTTTGTGGATTGAGAATATGAACTTTCTGTCAGCAGATTGTTGGATTGAAGAACAATGCATGCCTAGCAGAGTGCATGGCAAAATGTCTGCGAATAACACAAGAGTCAAGGCTATTTATACTAGTGCCATATTTTCAACTAGTGTCACCTTAAAACTCTAGGTAGCACCCAACAAAGCAGGGAAAAGCATAAAGACATTCTTCTCTAATTCAAAATGAATGAGAGTTGTGTTTCCAAAATAAACCTGAAAAAAAAGAAAAACCACACCCCTGTCTTATGCCGGAAATGACTGGAAAATATCGGTTACCAGCGGCCATGTCTCACTAACACATGGTTATTTCCGCATGCACCGATGAAACAAACTCTATTAAATCCAACAATCAATTATTTAGAGGTGTACCTTCTCACTGGGAAACTTCCCACTGCGGGGGCCTCCCAGTAGGGATCAGACAGGAGGAGCAGCTGCCAGCCTCTCCAGGCCCGCAGCACTCAACTTGGGCCATGTGCTTCATTAGCCCTGCCTCTTCCCTGCCAGCCCCCGACCGGCCTCGCATCGACTGCCGCCGCAGGTAGGCTGCCAGGCAGAACTCACACATACGAGCGCGCACACAATCACCCCTCACCCCTCACGGCCACATCCACACGCTCGTGCACTCGGAAGCCCACACACACCACTGAGGCTCCTATGTTACGCCCGGGCCACGGAAGCCTCTAGATAATTCCTGCATTGATCAACCGCTGTTAATTGAACACTCAGAAAGAAAGAGCCACTTATGGCAGGGTGACAGCGGCCCGTTGTGCTCTAAACACAAGGCTGACCTTTAGGAGATGTCGTGCTGAGATTGTGCGTGTGTGTGTGTGTGTGTGTGTGTGTGTGCGTATGTGTGCGTGCTTGAGTGTGTGTGCATATATGTGAGGCGAGGGTGCTTGGTTGTCTGATTGTGTTGGTGCTCTTATGTATATGTGAGCACTAAGATGATAGAGCAGTGTGAGTACCAGTTTTCTCTATGCGTGTGTATTTGTATGCAAATGTATGCATGGATACAGTATGTGTATGTGCATCCGTATGTAGGAAATGTGTATGTACTGTATACATGGATGTGCGTACTCCTGTAGATGTTGTGTTTGAATCTTCACACCTCAAACATGATCCACATGCATGTTAGCGAGCCTCTCCTCACAGAAAGAGTGGATATTGACCAGAAGCTCAACCACCTGCTCAGCATCACTCCCTTCAAAACCACAATAGGAAACAATATGAAATAAGATGACTCAGTGACTAATGACTTGATATAATACTATACGACACAGCAATCAGACATCATTACATATAATGCCTGTTAATGTCTGTTAATCAGATACAGTTGAGCTCATTAGATGTAATGGGACACTCCCTCCACAACAACACATTAACATGAAGGTTATTTAGTCTGGCCGCTTTCCTTCTGGTCACGGACAGACTTCAGTTCGGGGATGTTGCTAAATAAATAATATTCTGATTTAAAGCCATTTCTTGTCATATACTTTTTCCATAGAGTATAATTCATAAGTAAATATGGTCCAAAACTGGAATTCTGTTGTGTGCCATTTCTAAGGTAAAGGTGCCTGTACTAACATTAAAAATATCCCAACCGCTGGAGGGCACAAATATCTGTAACACTACACCCAACGCAAACACACCTCAACCTTTTTTCCATCACGTTTTCACCCACTTTCTATTTTTAATCACTTCAATGAATGTGTAAACCCAAAGAAAACAACAATAGACTCTGCTGAACAATAGAAGCATGCCCATTCTATTTGCTGGGTTATTAAAGTCAGCAGGCCAGTCAGTCAGTCAGGAAGCTGCTGAATGGAGCTGAACAATAGCGGTGGAGAGGCCACACCTGGCCGAGACACCTGGTGAGCTGCACTACAGCAGCACAAAGACACCACCAATGGACATTTAGCGTGTGGTTCTCCTCAACAACAGGCTGAGGAAACCAGAGTTTTCCCTTTTCAGTCCCTTTTCAGTAACAGACGAGTGAGTCATTGGGTTTTGGCAAGTGGCCAAGTAATCATGAATGTAACAGCAAAAAGTTAATAAAAGTGTTATACGGATTTGGATAATGCCACTCTCTGGTTCATTGACAGTGTTTGGGCAGATAGTGACAGCTAAATTTTAGTATTGCAACTTTCATGAGTCAGGAGGTTGGATCCTGAAAATTAGTTTGAATCTACCATTCAATTATCTACATTACTCACTGGGAGAGACAGTGTTTATGCTAGTTACAGCAGCGCTACATAGCCTCCTGTTGACAGAAAAGACAAACCGCCATACATGAGAATAGAAAACGGCCTGTGTGTCAGTCTAATCCACTTTCCACTGACTCCTCCCCTATGAATTTTTGTTTCTCTCTATGCAGCTACAGTCATACACTGCAGAAGATTTACATCAATATTATTTTATTAACTGTTAACTATTTGTTTGTAAGAGAGTGCCTTCTGTATTGAACCTCATATATCTTGTCCATTAGGTCGTGCTTCTTTGGTGAAGTAAGGCAGGGCCAACCATCATGGCTTAAAACATCATTGTTCTATTCTATTCTATTCTATTCTATTCTATTCTATTCTATCTTATTAAATGTGTTCTCTGCTGTTAGCAGGTAAATCTTTCAAAACTGAAGAGTGAGTGTTGATTTTAACTGTTTTTTAAGATTATCTGTGGTGGCCATAGGGAATATGAGACATAACCAACAGTTATTCAAGATAAGGCAAGTCAGTCATGAATCCATGACTTCACATTGGCCAGTCTGAGTCATCTCAGTACTATGTGGCCGTGACTCCTGTCATTACATTCAGCCGGTGGGATTAAAACACTGAAATGTGTTTGATCAATCAATCAATCACACACAGACACAGCAGAATCACAGAGCCGCAAGAAACAATTCAACCGAGATACAAAGCAGAAGAGGTGAATGAGGCTGAACTCAAAACACTGATGACACTCTATAAGCTCTTTGGACCTCTGTGTGTGTGTGTGTGTGAAGGGGCGGGGGGGGTGGTGGGGGTGGGGGGGTTATGAGGGAAGTTGCAGCCAGGATTTTGAATTTCCCTTCTCCCTCGTGTGTGTTTGTGTGTGTGTGTGTTTGTGGGTGTGTGTGCTGTCCATGGTGCTGAATTTGCTTCAATGGCGCACAGCGAAACATATGGCAACAGTGGAAAAGGGCATTTGCCTGTTTGAAAACATAACTGTTTACTTGTTGCCAGGGATGTAGCTAGTGGAGGGTAAACCCACCTAATCTCTTTTTATTCGCAAAATACAGTTTAGCCTCCTTTTTAGGCTGGCAGAAATCTTAATCAAGTAAATTCATAGCTGTATATCAGAGAAAGTAGTATCCAACTGATGTAAGTTTTATGAGTTATGCTTTTCTGGAAATATGATTGATTTTGGTTTCTATTGTTGGTTGTTTGTTGATCACCAGCTGGAGTTTACCCACCTTTTAATTTCTCTCCTACGTGCCTGTTTGCGCGTCTTGGTGAGTGTTAACGTGTATCACACCTTACCCACTTCATTTCCACCCTAAGCAGAAAGGATATGGCCACTCTATGATTTTCTTGGCGTACTTCCTGACCACGTTGTCCTCCCCGAAGATGAAGAGGGACCTGTTGACGGTGAAGCAGTTCTGCCTGACGGGGATGGGGTTGTACAGGGCCATGGTGCGGGCACGCTGCGCTTTGGTCTGCTTGAATGCTGGGGAGATGCCACCTGTGGACACGGCGGCCCCATCCCGGTTGCGGTTGCGCTCGGAACCCCCATCCCCAGAGCTCAACAAGCCCGGGACGTCGTCTCCGAACCGGGCCATTCTGCCAAAAGCAAACCAAAACGGGAGAGAAGAGAGAGTCAGGGAGGGAAAGGAGGTTATGTTCTCCTAGAAAGCAGGGCGCGGTGCGGCGCTCGGTCTGACAGCAATGGAGGGGGGAGATCTTGACCAGCTTTAGTCCATCAGTAGGCTAATTTTATTCACAAAAACATCGTGTCCAGTGTTCTAACACTTCAGTTAAAAACCTTCACGGCTTTCTGTCCAGTGTGTAACGTCTTCGCTCCAGTGAGGAGCCCAGACAAAGCAACACGTCGTTTTCCCCCTCAAGTGCGCTCTGCGTAAAACAGGACACCGATCCAAAAATAATTCAAATTTGCATCATTTAACACTCCGGCGTCTTAACTGAAATCGTAAGCTCTCAAAACTCGGTGTGTACGGTCCATTTTGCAGCGTTTTATCCATCCAAATCCTACTTGTAATAGCGCACAGAAAAGCCGCAACAGGTCACGTCTTCAGAGCGGCCATCCTCAATCCCCTGAGTGAAAAGAAGAAGAGCAGGATGATCCATTGATTTCAAATCAACAAACGAGCAATAGTCCACTGACTCCTTTTAAACATCTGATCACTTCTGTCTTCCCTTTCCTCTCCTCTTCCCTCCTCTCCTCTCCTCTGTTCACCACCTACCACAATCAGCACTACTGCATGCGTAAAAGCACGACGGAAAAAACTTTTCGCATTTGGAACAACATTTTCCCTTTGGTCGTCTCCAAAACACGCAACGCGGACACAACAAGCTGTCAACTACATGTCACACGGGCGAAAAGAAAATCCTCTATCGTGTGCCCCCTCGTCTCTGCAGGAGGACGGTGAAGGAAGCATCTCTTTCCCCGCACTGTAAGAGCAGAGGAGAAGACAACTAGATGTGCTGTGTGTCCTGATGCGACCGCCACACAGCACACAGATCAGAAAGCCTCTCCTAACCTCTGTCCAACCCCGCACATTCCACTTTTATTTGCAGATGGGGTTAACAAACGGTGTGCTGACAGGAACAAAACGTAATCATGCTAATGTAATTGATAGGCTCATAATTTAATAAAACATAATTTCAACGAATATTAGATAGCCTGCCCCGGCCTCCACCCCGAGGAGTGGAGATTATGTAGACCAATTATGTTGAACATTAGGTTTTCTGTAAATCCTATGGAATATTCACTATAATATTCCTACAGCGACTTGCATTGTGTCTATGATACTCAATAATGAGTTTACAGTGATCCTATCATACTTTATGGTAAGTCTATTTATTATCTCCTGTATTCCTACACTAATCCTATAAAATGTTATAGCTTATACTTTTGCTGATCATTAGCCTACTGCAGGCCTATATAGTATCCGTGCAAAATGGACAATAGGATTACTCCAGCTGTTTTTATTAAGAGAAGAGAGATATGACTGGTTAATTACCATGTGAGGAGGGGCTTATTGAAACCGAACCGGCTACACTGTGATATTTCCGTGCTGTGACTCGTGTTCGCGCCGCACGGTCACGCCTCGGGCCAAGCGATTGAATACCGGTCACGCATCAAACCTGGCGGGGAGTAAAGACCTGTTGAGAAATATCCACTGCCAGCAAGGCACTCTGGGGCACAGCGGCGAGTATCTTTGCCTAATTACAGGGTTCAAAACCTACTATTGCAAGGCGTGATAGTGAGGGGGAGTCGTGCTGCTGTGAGCTAGGAGCGAGAGAAAAACAAACAGGGCCTGATGCAAATAGTGTACAAAGGGTGAAGTTATATGTTGATGTTAAATCGATTTCCCAACTCTGGCAAATATATGAGAAACATGACTAAAGGAAGCGTTAAAAGAAAATAGAATCTGCTTTAAATGAGGCAGAGCAACTCTTATGTGGGCTGCTCAAAACAGGCCTAGTCCCACTGGATGTGAAGCATGTATAATGATGCTTGAATAAATGTCCTAAAAGAGCATCATGGTGGTGTACATGATGGACAACATACTGACAGGCCAAAGTGAAACTGCTGTGACTGAAATTCACCAACTCCATCATCATCATTTCTTCAAAAGAGAGTAAACGGATGGAAACAGAAGATAGATATACTGTATTATCACAGAGGGAAGAACCACAGGAGTGTTACCCACCAAACTGAGACTGATGGGCATTTAGTGATGGTGCTAGTTATATGACGAAGGCAGTGATCAATGGTGTGTGGCCTCAAACTCATTAATACTCCAACAGAACATAATGGGCGGTAAAAATAGAACACATTACTGACAGAAATCTGACATCTTCTCTTTACACACAGTGAGAATTGAGGCTGCAAATCTTCTCCAGCCGGCCCTTACAGTTAGAAGGCGTAATTGGTGAAAAAAAAAGAAAAAGAAATCACATGCCACTTGTTTTTTTATTTCTATCTCAGCTCAGTGGGATAGAAATCTCACCTCTGCCACTTCCTCTGTGCAGCAGTAGCGGGTGATACCATGACATCGTTTTGTGCCAGGATGAGAGTCCCCAGCAGCTGAAGCCTCCTTGGCTGAGAGGTGAAGGGTGAATCGTGCTAATTAGTTATTAGCAACAGCGATGATTAGGGTAGCAGGTTCTACACTATGACTCTTTCTTGGAAAAAATCAGAGAGCCTGTAAAGCCTTTTTGTGGTAGATGACACTGGGTTTTTCTCTAATTAAAAGCCCTCCTTTTTGAATCAAGCAATTAGTTATTTGTATCCGTTTCTGTATGATTATTTACCAAACTAAGGACTCATACCAGCCACTCCAGCTTTGAGCATGAGTATGATCAAACCAGTAAAAGAAAATATTCCTTGCCAGATTGACCTTACAGTTAGTTACATCTGTAAGTAGTATCATTGTTACGTGTGAAAATGTACTGACAAGCTTCAAAGTGTGGGCTGATTGCTGTGATTGTATTTAAAACAGCAGACTGAATGTACAAATTTTACACAAAAAATATATCTAAATTAAGAGAGCATAAAAGGAAGCGTTTGAGAATTGGTATCAATGGTTATCACTGTTGAAAAATCTTCTCCTAGCTGTGAGAGATATCTAGCTTGCACAGCTAGTGAATCTAGCTGGGGAACGCAGGGTTACCTAGGTTACCCTGCGTTCATGACAGGAAGTTGTCAGTTCCTGCCCTAGTAATAGGCCTTAGTGCCATGGGACTGAGGTGTGAACAAAGATTTCCATTCAAAAATAGAACGTGTGAATGGAGCTACCTGACACCTGGTTATTATCATCCCCTTCTCTTAATCGGCCTCTAACTGAACCGACTTCTCTCCCTTACAAAAAAGTCACATGTGAAATCCCACATGCTTTTGCATCATGTGTGAACAACTGTTTTCACATTGTATTCTGACGTCACATGCCTAAGTTTTTACTTTTCATTTTTCATAGGTGAAAAGTTTTTCACATTTTCACCTGCAAGTACATATGACAATATTAGTTTCACATGTGAAAATGTAATTTCACATGCAAAGAGACAATTCACAGGTGAAAATGTCATTTTCACAAGGGAAATGGGAAAATTCATGTTCACATATGAAAACCAGCTTTGAATTCACATGTGGTTTTTCACATATGACTTTTTTGTAAGGGTTTGAGCCTTGTTCACGTTACAGTGTGGTGTGTGTCGCTCTGTTCCTGTCCACATAAACTTGATATCCATCACAGATATTACAAGGATTGGCAGGGATTGATTTTTGTGCATGTTCTTTCCTCAAAGACAAAAGTTAAGCTGACTTCCTGACATGTTGCCAGGCTAATGATATAATTTACAATGTTTGCCACTTGGTGATTTTGTGGGTTTTGTTGGGTTTAGTTTAGAGTTCGATTTTTGCACCTGATTTCAACTGGGTTTGGTGCAGAAGAGTGAGAAGATCTTGACACCTTTGCAAGTCAGAACCACTGTGCAGCCCAGTGTGAAGTGCTATGCTAAAAATATCAGAATCTGAAACATTTTGACAACTTGCAGAGTTTCACAGTATATACTGACTCAACAAGGACAATAGAGCCTCACATACAGTCCAAAAGGACAGTGCAAGACACATGATGGAGAGCAGACTATTCATATCACTCTATGCAAGAAGAAATTAGATATCCAGCATTTGAAAAAGGGACACCTACTCTTACAAAATGACCGACAGTACAAAATGTAAATAAAATATGTAACATCTTAAACAAAAGTAGGTATCTTAAGGTTTTGGGTGACAAAATGATAATGCTTTTACAGTTTGAATTTTATATATTGTAGTGATATTGAATGGAATTAATCATTTTTTCCAAAAATGAATAAACAACAATTTGGAATAGAACTCTTCATATCTCTGTGGCTGATTCTAATTTTAGTTCCTATGCGGAGCAACTCGGTTGGTTTGAAACCAAGTCAGGTACATAAAGAGTATTGGGGGGGGAAAAACACACACATCTACTAAATGGCAGGTACTGCAGGAAAAGTGTGTGTTCTGCAGACACTGGCTGACGGCTGGTGCAGCGAGTTTGTGAGAAGAATAGATCCACTGTGTAAATAATGTGGTTGTATAGAGAGAGAGAGAGAGCTGTCAAATAAAATATGAAAAGGGCAAGCACATAATAAGGCAAAGGTAGGTCTTTGTTAAGATATTCCCAAGTCTACCAGAGTGGAAAGGAGCAAACAAGCCCTTGTGTAAGTCTGTGTATATACTGTATGTGTGTGTGTGTGTGTGTGTGTGTATTTTTACTCCCTCTTGTTACAGTGAGAATCTGTGTGTCTATCTGAGCTAGACATGTCAACACATTTTCATCAGTGTGCCGAATGTACTTGTTGACAACTGTTGACAGTAATTGTGCAGATATAAAGGAACACATCATAAAGACACATAGCAGTACAACCACAACACATCAACATCCTTTAAGGGTTCTTACAGGTTCATTATGGTTTTACAGTGTCTCTTTTGTCAAACTCTTTCTTTTATTCCTGTTAGAACGACAAAAATGTTTGCGAAGAAATGTGATTTCAGTCTACATGAAACCCATACGCTTATTTTAGAAAGTTTGCAGACCATACATGCCAAGGACAGCCTTGTCCCAAAGGATCCTGGGTAGCGCGGTGTATCAGATGCCTCCCCCTCCAGGAGGATCAAAGTTTTGATTGGGCGTAACCGTCTTACCTCGGTCTGCTTTAATCAGTGAAGCTGAGGAGCGACTGTTACTGTCAACGTGAAAGTTTTTGTTGACTCTTGCCATGCTATAGCCTAACAAAAGCATCATGTTTTCCACCTGTCATCTTCACGGTAGTTTCCATAGCGACAAGACACCCGTGAAGGGCTGATGTTGTCCTCCAGCTTCCAGACACTGACTGGGATGTGAGCAACAAAGTGGCCTTACCCAATTTCTCTGCAGCAACTCTGCGCCGAGCGTTGAAACATTGATGTGTCCCATTTCTACAGCAGCATCAGTCTCCCAGCATTCACCCATCGCTGTCATGGTGTCAGACAGGTAATCTGCCTGCACCTGCCTATTCAAAAACCCCATACTAATCCTATAGTTTATTATACAATGCCATAAGAATATCATTGGAATTATGTTATATAATCCCCTAATAATCCTAGAATACTTTTTTGATAGTGGACCACAATATCTATCACGGCACCACACACACACACACACACACACACACACTCTTAGAACTGCGTCAGACACATATTATTTCAGCTAATCACTTGATGCACAGACCCAAAAACAATTTGTACCTGAAAACATTCGGAAACACGACTACAAATGATGTCAAATGGACAACTGACAGATCTGTGTGTGTTATCTTTGTGGCTGGTAATGAAAAATCTGTGCACATAAACTCAAACATAATGACTTTGTAATTTGTTTGCAAATTACAAAGATTTTAACACTGATTAAGCTTTCATTTGGATTCATTCCAATATTCACATTAACTCATCATTTCCGATAAACAACATAATAGGAGAACGCTAACACAGGGGGAGCGTGTTCCACAGGCAAGAAACCTCAGGGAACTAATAGGGAAGTAATACGCCATGTTTTTGGGAGATTGGCCCGTTATGTTACTGGTTAAGTGATGAGGCCATAGACACCAAAATCATTAGTGTCCCTGGTAGATGAGTCACTCCGGTGCTCCATGCTAACACTTTAGCATACAGTATGTTGAATGATAGCGACTAGCATTATCTCAAAAGTGAGAAAATAAGAACTTGTCACAGCTCTAAAGCTAGGTGGTGAGTAATCTTAAATGATATGCGGCTAAGTCTGGCAGTTTTGTGTAGGAGACTGGTAAAATTTACACAAAATATGACACAAAGACTAGAAGCCACTAGATTGCAAACCTCCAACAATTCTCCAACTTGTTGTTATGCCCAAATACTTTTCCACCACTTCAATTTTAATTTAAATTGATTTCTTTACCCTGCAAACATACCCTTAGGATTTGAAATCAAGTCTCTATCTGTGTGTTTCATAGTTATGGCTAAAAAACAATTATCATCTAATGGTGGAAATCCCAGATCCAAAATCTGATCAATTGTTCCTTGGCCTAATGCATATCTTTCCACTAAATTTCATGGAAGTCTGTTCATAAGTTTTTGAGATATCCTGCTGACAGACATAACCACCGTGGCAGAGGCAATAACACACTGATTTGAACTATGAGGGACTACTTTCCCTGTTTCCATAGGAGACTGTGTGCAGCTAAAAATCACTACACAGCGGATGAATACCTTAGCTGCTCACCTGAAATAGTTCCAAAAATAAACCAGGCTGTTAATTTTTTTTAATTCACAGGTAATATAATAAAAAACACTGACAACTTTTCATTATTAAAAGGTGAGTCTTACTTTGGATAATGCTAATTGCCTACTATCATTCAACATAATGTATACTAAAGAGTTAGCATGAAGCACAGAAAGGAACGACCTACCAGGGACACACGGGGGATTTTGATGTTTATGTTCTCATTCCTTATCGGGTAAGTTGGCCAATGGGCCAATCTCACCCAAAAATTGATGTTTTCCTTTAACCAGAACCTATTAAGTGACCCAAAATAAACCCAGTGCTGGGTCAGTGTGCCACTGGCCAACCCAGAGATTTCAATGTGACACAAAAAAGCACAGAGCAAACACAGAAGGACAGAGACAGACATGATGTAAGATCGACCAAGCCAGACCTATTGATGTGGCCAGATGAAGGGGCTGGGGGACTGGTCTATATTTAGCTTCATTGAGATGGTAATGGTTGGAACATGAGAGGACTTTGTGTGTGTGTGTGTGGTGTGTGTGTGCGCGTTCATGCGTCATTGTGTGTTTTGATAAAGAGCTTTATAAGAGCCACAATCTGGGATTTGTGGGCCTTGCATTGGGAAAGTGTTTTTGAACACAGAACAAGAACAATAAAAAGTGGGTTTATCAGAATCAATAGTCACCTCTCTCCAATAATACAGTACGGAAATAGCAGCGCTGTCATATGACTTTCTTTCCTGGCTTGATCAGCGCCCGAGGAGACATGATGAAACACATTTACCCTGCAGCACGATCTCTCTCTCTCTCTCTCTCTCTCTCCCTATTGGTATTGCTCTCTCTCTCACTCTCTCTCTCTCTCCATCAGTCTTGCTCTCTCACCCTCTCTGTCTTGCACTGTCTCTCTCTCTCCATCACTCTCTCTCTCTGTCTTGCCCTCTCTCTCTCTCTCTCTCTCTCTCTCTCTCTCTCCCGCTTGCTCTCTCTCAATGTCTTGCCCTCTCTCTCTCTCTCTCTCTCTCTCTCTCTCTCTGCCCAACCCAGATTCCTGCCTTTCACTGTTGTCTTCCTCCTACTTGTTTCCTAGCAACCAAGCCGACATGCCCCCTATTCTCAGCCCCATGAAGCTGTCGCCATAACCCTACATTTTATGGAATAACCTATATAAATCATCACTCCCCACCGGGAGCTGAGTTACGACTGTTGTCTCCAGACAAATGACACTGTCTACAAGCAAGTTGTTAACCTGGTTTCTGCCATATTGGAAGTTTAGAGTGGTCAAAGCAACAGGTGGCCATTAAATGACACGCTGCAATCATCACCCAAATAACAAACACGAACATAAACGCTGACATTTATATCGCTGTCCAAGACATTTAATCAATTTAGGCTGCTTAATTTAGAAAGATGGATGTGTAGAAGAGTGTTTTAGGTTTTCATGAGCTGGAGACAGATGTTTTTATTTCCTCCTTATGAAATGAATCTGCTGTGGTGCATCTAGATTAGAGTTGGAAGTGGAGTAACCCAGAGAAATTTATTAATATGAGCTTTACACAAATTTTGAAGCTAAAGCCAACAAAATGTAACAGTCTTTGGCACTGAACCTATCAGTGTTCTGACCAGTACAATAGTATTCACATTAGGGTTCGACCAATATGGGTTTTTCACTACTGAAATCACTCATCTTTGCTGGGTGGAAAATCCTCTGAAACAGCATTTAGATCATGTGACACTAAGACTCTCCATTGAAACCCAGACTAATGAAATTCTTTGAGGATTAGCAGCTCCTTAGGGCAGGGTGACCCATCCCACCCATTCAATGATAGGGGGAACTCTGGGAAACATTAGGCTTTTAAATGAAGAATTAATTTACAGTAAAACATAATAAAGCAACTAAATGAATAATAAAATGTGCAAAAAAAAAACATTTTTCAGACTGTTTTTATGTAGCTGTGGTCAGGGAGGAACCGCCATCAGATCAGAGGTGGATGACACAACTCTATTTAATAAAAGGTCAATATTGGCCCAATATATCAGTTTAACCATAATTCATGTTTTCTAACATTACCATGCTGTCACACTACAAATCCTAAATTCTGTATCATACTGCATTTGCTCTGAATTATGTATACAGTAACTTCTGAAGACTAGAGGGAAAGATGATTACTGAGGCATTACCTCCATCTAGTGGCTGACAGAGGTACTACATTATATAATGCGACCACACTGGTCAATTCCATTGTTCAATATGGATAATTTGAAAATGAAAGACTTCAACATTCAGGTCACACATTTCCACATACATGTAATCAAATGATTAAGTAATGCTAGATTTCCATCAGACAGATAGAGCTGGAAGAATAGGGGAGGATCTAACTGTTGATATCTTAGCTGGGTTTTGGATTTCCTTCAGTCTGTGTCTCAGAAATGACTTAGAGAAATTCTGCTGGTGTTTTGGAGGAAGACGTGGTCATCACTATGGATATCATACTCATCACTATGTATAGCTTGCTGCTGGCAGATGGTGGGTTCAAAAATGGGGATTGTCACTTGGATCACACCCAATCTTCATGTCGAATCTCATTTCAACCTGCCTGAAACAGAAATTCCACCAAAACTGACTTTAAGGTTGTCTGCAAAGTAGACATTCTTCTAAAATTCCTTATGAGTTTTGAGTTAATAGTTCTTAAGATGAAGAAAAATGAAATGTGAGAATGTGTTCCCAATAACCTACCTGGTAAAATAAAGGAAATGAATGGATGAATGAGTATTGCCTGCCTAAGATGAATGAAAGAAAGTTTAGGATCAGTCATGTACCTTTATCTATATTAAATCTATCCATTTGTTTTTCCATACTTGCAGATATATGAAAGTCACTGTCTCTACTTTCTTCAACCACCTTAGGCAATGCAATTAAATTATATCAAAGCATTGTTCTTCCCCTTGCAAGCTCACAAACAGAATTCATTTAAAGGAACAGAAAAAAAGCTTGGGGATTTTTAGGAAAATGTCTTAAGTTCACAGAATAATAAGCTTAAAGTTTTGTTTGGTTGCACAATAAAAATAACCCAGTCAGGTGGTTTGGGGTCTCTAGAGTTTTGCTTCCATTCCACAGTGAGAATGAACTCCAGGGCTTTATAAGTGAGACCTTTCTAAGTCCTGACATTTCAAGAACACAATGCAAAGCCTAAAGAAAAAAAAAACCCTTTAAATCCTGCTGATGGAAAACCATCATAAAGTACAGTAAAAAAGGAAGCGGGTGGGGTAATCAAAAAAGCCATGAATAAGGAATTTCCGAACCCGAGGAGCGGATGAGGGAGCGAGTTCTCTCCGCTCAGTGCAGCAGCCGTTTACTTTTTAAATTAAACCATCCATCTGTCCATATATCTATCTGGCTCAAAATTAGAGTGAATGAAAAGACTGTTAATAATCACACTGGCAGCACGGCAGATCAATATTGTCCACAGGCGGCTGTAAATTTCCCACAGCGGTGTGCGCGGGCTCGCTAGTCATCAGCAGATGGCTGGTAGGTGGCTGGTACCTCCGTGTGCCCCTGAGGCCCCGAGAAAAACCACATACTATGCAGAGTTTCTGAGTTTCTGATGCAGGCAGAGCCAACGAGACTGGGTGCAGGGCAAGAGGAAACATGGTGCCTTGGTTAATGAACTTTCTTTTTTCTGCCTTCTCTCTTTATTCCTTAGGTTTTCTATTTCTACCTGTTTCCTTTCCTTCACTTTTTCTGCTTCTTTTTCATATTCATTTACTTATTTTTCTACTTTTTTTCCTTGGGGTTTCTTTGGTCTTCCTAGCACATGCTCTTCGTGATTTTTCACCTGTTGCGTGTTGTGTCTATATATTATGGGTATCTTGTATGAACTACAATTTTGTGCTAAAAAACCAAAAAAAAAACCCAAAAACCCTGATCCTGCACCATGACCTAACCTGCTGCAGCACCTAGCTTACCAGCATGTTGAAATGTTGTCATTCCTGTTTCTGTGGTTTATGTCTGTTCTTTAATGTCTTAAACGTCATCTTTGTTAAATTTCTGTGAAAGTCTGACTCAATGCTCTTACATGCGAGGCAAAGTCCTGTGAAAGGCTAAATAAATGAAATCTGAAACAGAAAAATATAAGAGGGACTCGGGAATAAAGAGAAGAGAGAAAGAGAGACTGATGAGTGAGTCAGAAGAAAAGAGTAATGCCAAAAAAAAGTGATGAGTGAAAAAGAGAAAGAGGCGAATATGGAGAGAATGAGGGGGGGAAAGAGAAAGGGGTAAAAGAGAGAGAGAGTTAGAGCAACTTCTCTCATACATAAACCCACATTCTCCATCCTGAACTCCTCACGCCTCTCATCCACACTGAAGACTTAAATGACTATAAGATGACTGACTGACTGACTGATGATGTATATTATCCCTCCACACACCAGTGAAAGACTTGATGTGTGTTTAGACTTGGCTTAGACCCATGGGAATAAACCCAGAAGCACTCAACAACAATAAAATCAAATCACAATGTCCTTATCCAAGGTTATCAGAGTCACAATTAAGTGGTTTTGCGTGTGTGTGTGTGTGTGTGTGTGTGTGTGTGTGTCAAGACTGAGAGACTTTTATGAGATTATTGAGACTGTCCCAGCAGCAGATTGGGTAGATTTTTCACTCCACAGGACAAAGTATATCCACACACCATTAACTAAATGGCTTCTTAAGTGGCAGCTGCTCCGATTCTGCAAAACATATTGTGGGAGATAAACATGACTAAAGCTGCAGTGAACCAGTAAGCCTGTGGAATATGAAAGCAGTCTGTTGAGCTAAACAAGACTAATTTCACACACTATCCTGCCGTAAAGATTTTAAAAACATCAAATCTAATTTTGGCTGAAACAGACGAGAGGAGAGACTGATTTGTGAATTCTCAGTCTCAGTCACTTCTCACTCTTTATCATTTGTTTTAGCATGAAAGGCAGATTAAAGTCAAATTAAAACTAAAAAGCAATCAAAAACTTTGAATCTGTGAAGCAGCACATACTTGTTCTCATTGTACACCTCTATGAATAATTCTTTAGAAAATCAGAAATTGTTTTTTTGTTTTCTTTTTTCTGTGAATCCCTACAGCTGAAGTTGGCATATTATTCCCTCTCATCTTAAAGCTGGGAATTGCCATACGTTTTTGGAGCCTCTTTGAAATACTACTCACTACTCCAACGTCATCATTACACATCATGACCGTAAACAAATGACTAATAGATAATGCATGAGCCTCTGCTGTGTAATGAGCAGTTCCCAGCAGCTCCACTAGGGGTCGCAGACATGACACTACAGTTAGAGTAAGCTGCTGAGTTGGGTATTGATGAAGACTCAGTTTGCTTACCAAAACGCCTTCATCTTATTTGTCAAAACTACTCCCACCCAGAGCAACATAAGTCACTGAGCTGCAACATTTGGGCTCCTTCTGGTTTTTGGGGGGAATGGCTGTGATGAATATCCCACACACACACTTCAGGCTTCTTTCTTCTGGCCTGTTTCATTCGCCTACCTATTAGTATTAAGTATGGAACTTAATGCTGATCACACACTACACAGCCCATCACTGAATCATAATCTCAATACAGAGGCCACAGAGAAGAGGCGGTTTAGCTATAGCAGGGTCTCCCCAAAACCCATTTGGCTTGAAAGCCTCTCTGCCTGAAAGAAACCCTGTTGCACTACAAAGGTACTATTTGCCCCAGCATGCTAACGGCATTGAACCCTCAGAGCAAAACACAGTCATCTTTGATATTTAAATCTGAAGCTTTGAATAAACGGATGGGAGTGATTCCTCGCTTCGGGACAGAGGACACATTCATCCTCCTCAGCGTTTCAGCACTTTTATGTCCAAAAAAAAAACAAAAAACAAAAACATGACAGCTTAGCTAGTTACACAGCATGTATGCACACAAACACATTTATTATATAAACACAAACACCCCCCTCCCACACACACACACACACACACACACACAGCTATCAAAGTGCGTTAAGCATTGAAGTAAAAACGATGAGTCTTATTCCAAAATGGTGAAATATGCCAGAAGACCGCACAGGTGCAATAGAAAGAAGCATGGAGGATTGTTTTCACATTTCTTTTGATATATTACAATAAAGTCCTAAATGGGTTACCTTACAGTTATTAACTACTATCAGAATAACTTTGCCTACATTTGACAGTTGGAGGATGAGGATGATTTTGAAATATTGTGCTATGAATCTCAGGTATTTATCTATGTATTTATTTTCCAAAAACTGAACTGAAGCATTATGGAATGAAATCCTCTTTTGATGCCTCATTTACTACAAACTGTCCTGTTTGCCAGAGATGAACAGGAACATTTAGGACCTCTTCAGTTCCTGCCTCCTTCTCTACCAAAGTCTAATCACTTCTCTACCAAAGACAAACATCATTATGAGGGTGGGTGTGTGCGTGTGTGTGTGTGTGTATGCTTGTTGAACGGGTCAACAGGTCACATCGCTTCCTGTGCTAAATGGTTTCATATCACAGGGTAAGGAGGGAGGTCGTTAGTTGGCACAAATCTCTTGTTCCCTGCTTATTGCTGGCAGCACCTGTATGAGACCAGCTGCTTAGCACTCGAAAATCCAATCCCTCCACCAAACAAGCCTTTCCATGAGGGCAAGAGCAAATAGATGTGGTTAAAATGATCATCTAACCAGCAATCATTTATTTATAGGTGATTTGAATAAAACCTAAAGAGTGTTTTATTTCAAAATGACCAGCTAATAGAAAAGAAAGCTGCTAGATGATAGATGAACAGCAATATGCAGGCTCCAAGAAGAAGATAAATCTAGAGTAACACATAAATGAATGTATGAATTCAGATAATTCTTTATAATAGCTGAATGTTCCTCTGGCATCCTGCTGTTTTATTTTCCGCAGTGAACAGTTTAGACAGGAAGACTTGATGAGCGCAGCCTTACAGGATCAAGATGTAACTGTACAGACGTTGAAATGATAGACACTCCCCGAACCAACACAGCGACTGAAATCTTATTTCAAGATATTGCTACCTAGCAAGTGAGCTCTCAATGAATCTCTGGTGTTTAATAATTAAACAAGACACTGCGTGGTTTGCTTGCACGAGTGTATGTCGATCCAAGTCTGTAAACTGTGTGTGTTCATGTGTGTGTTTGGACTCCAAAACAGAACTAGACTTTGGGTACGTGAATGTGTATGCCTGTGTGTGTGTGTGTGTGTGTGTGTGTGTGTGTGTGTGAGCCCTGCGCAGGTGTAAGTGAGAGAGAGCACACTGCTGTCAGGCGGTGTTGAATGGGACGACCGCAGCCCATATTTCACACACTGTTCCCCCAGGAGACGCTGCAGGTCCAGAGATACATGGTAGCAACATTTATGTCTGCAACACGCTCACTGCTGGGGAACGGGGGCAACCAGCTGATCCTCTGTGGTGGGAGCAGATATAGGCCAGTCACTGATGATACATCTGATGCCGTTCAGCTATGAAATACTGTAGGATTACATTAGAATTACATTAACACAAACGGTGACTGAAGATTCTGGATAAGCTAATTCTAGCCTTGTTAAAACGCCGTGACTAATTTCATCAATCCTTCATTAGCAGTGTTTGCCGTCACCAAAAAAGAGAACAATGGCTAGAACATCTCAGAGCACGTCCGATTCTCTCCCGTTTATTTATTTATTTTTTCTCATTATGACGAGTATCTCTCTCCATTTTGCCCTGACTCACCTTCACAATCAAATTTATTCATCGAAACACATTTTACAAAACAAGTTCGTCACAAAGTGCTTTACAGAGCGACGAAAGGATACGCAAATTAGATCAAGAAGACTTCTGATCCATACCACTTCAGCTCCCTCTATCCATCTAGTTCCTCTTTCCCATTCCTTCACTGCCTTCATCTTGTACCCCATGAAAAGCGCTTTAGCCAATCTCTCACGCCATCATCTGCTGACGGATCACACATCTCCATAACTCATTCTCTCTCTCTATCTTTGTGATGTTTATCAACAGTGGCAGTTTGTGACATTTTGCTATCTAAATACAGGGAGGGAGAGAGAGAGAGACAACTAAGTGAAGAAGCGAAAGAGGGAGAGAGCGAGTGGGAGGGAAGGAGAGAGAGAGAGAGAGAGAGAGAGAGAGAGAGAGAGAGAGTACATCACTTCATCACTTGGACATAACCTCTCCACCCTAAACTCAGCACAAACAAATTTGTCATTGTCATAAAACAAAGATGCCTGCTTGAATTAAATGGCAACATTACCACAGAGTCTGCAAAGAAACAAACATTTCTGCACTTTTCCCCTCGACACACTCTCTCTCCCTCTCTCTCTCTCGCTCTCTCTCTCTCTCTCTCTCAATAACATCGTCTTCTCCATTCGTCGTATTGCTTGACAGACACATGGTTTTGTGGTGCAGAAAATGGCTTTTCAGCGTGTCACCATTAATAATTCACTTATGACAAACAGCTCTGACATTTACAATGCGCCAGGGTGTCTGTCTGACACTGACAGCGAGACAGTAATGGGGGGGGGGGGGGGGGGGGGGGGGGAGAGCAATAGGGGGAAAGATGGAGAATCTCTCGCAACTGGGTATTGATGCAGTTAGAAAGGGTCAGGCCTAATAAAGTGTCAAACCTTTAGCACTAAAACATCGATGGAGGAATCAAAGCTGCCTGTGGTGACCTTTTCAAAGACTGTCCACTGACCCCAAATTGAGCTTGAGGTTGAGCGGCGCCACTCTCTACCAAAGAAATAAAAACTAAGAAGGCAGAAAGATTAGGATATTCTTAAAAGTGTAATCAAACTCCTTAAGTAAATCTATTGATATCAGTGTCAATGAGCAGCCAGGTTTTCAACTTAATGATATTTAGACTGCATGCCCTAGCTGCTGTCCAATTCTGCCTCTGTTTGAAACACCAATCACACAATCCCACAGCTGTTGTGTCACAGTCTGACATCTGTGTCCCTCAGATGCCATTCTCCACCTGTCCACCAGATGCCCTCTGACTTTCCTCCCTTCTGTGCTCCTTCCCTCCACACCTGCCCTGCATCAACCCTCGTTAGCCCTGCCCTGCTCGCTGTGTTTTCCCCAGCCAATCAGCTCTCCCTGTTTCCCGCCAGTCACCAGCTGTCCCTTGTTTGGTTGGATTATAGAGCTCAACAGTGACCGCCCACTTTTGAATAGCTCCGGTTCCAGGAAGTGAATTTCCTTCCATTCATTCCTCCATTGACGTTTCAGAAAATCCTTATATAAAGAGTTTTAAGCCTGTAACCAAGCCAACCAACTACGAGATGAATCGTGACCATAAAACATTTGATTCGGAGCAAAAAAAAAAAAAAAATTGGAAAACGAGAAAAAAAAAAGAAAAAAAAAAGGCTTTTTTTCTGTTTTCCAATTTTTTCATCAAATGTTTTATGGTCACGATTCATCTCATAGTTGGTTGGCTTGGTTACAGGCTTAGAACTCTTTATATAAGGATTTTCTGAAACGTCAATGGAGGAATGAATGGGAAATTCACTTCCTGGAACCGGAGCCGTTCAAAAGTGGGCGGTCAGTATTGAGCTCTATTAGTTCTGTATTTAAGTCTCAGCCACCCGCCTTTGTTTGCTGGTTTGTCTCTTTGTTAGCCTAGCCTTTGTTTCTCTAGAGTAGTCTTGACGTTGGTATGTTCGGTGTTCTTGCCTCCTGAGGTGTTCTGTATTCCTCGCCTGCTGTGACTACCAAGTAAAACCTTTATTTCTTTCTCAAGCCTTGTCTCCTGCCTCATTCTGCGTTTGGGTCCACCCTGATCCCTGACATGTTGACAGATATGGTGAATAAAGGATGTGTGAATGACTGGCTTGCTGGCACACTGGCTGTCTGACTAAGTGACTGACTTTCTAAATCAGTCCGTCTACCTTCCTGAATGTCTGTCTGATGGACGGACTCACAGCTCAACAGGTTGAGAGTAAGCCGATGTGTGAGGACCTCCGAGGGCGGCAGAGTGCAGCCGCTCTTTCAGAGCTAATGCTCTGTGGGCAGAGAAACACTGAGGGAAGCAGACAGATTGAAACCAGAGGCGCTATCACCGTTTCCCTGACCAGACTATTAGATCTTCACTCTATAGAGCCTCTTCACTTCATCACACTGAGCCGGTACAGCTTCATCATCATCACTCCGACAAAGGCTGTTAAGTCAGAAATCTATATAAATAAATATGAAATTTAATTAATCAATTTATTTTTAAATTATTGCATGGATCTAAGTGTGCAGAATTTTTTTCTTTGAACTTTATTACAAAAATAATACCAATACACAAGGCAACATTATGGCTTTTATAAAACAGTTACAACAAGTGTACCTACTGAAAACTTTCCTTAGTAGAATACATACACTACAAGTCAAAAGGTTGGACACACGCAATTTTCTTTATTTTGACTATTTTTCACATTTTAGAATAATAGTCAAGACAACAAAACTGTGGAATAACACAAATGGAATTATGCAGCGACCAAAAAAGTGTTAAACAAATCAAAACTATCTTTTCATCTATATTAGATTCTTTAAAGCAGCTTCCCTTTGCCTTGATGGAAAGGCAAAGGCTTTGGAAGGAAATTCATACATAGGCATCAACTGCACTATTTATATTTGTCTAAAAAACAAATTTCAAGCATTTAAGCATAAGCCTTTAGATCAAAATGGCTTCAAGATAATGAAAAACATAGTACATTCAATCAGGTGTGTCCAAACTTTTGACTGGTAGTGTACATGATAAATAAATAAATATACCAGAAGAGTTGACATAGCAGCCAATAAAGCATGGTGAGCCGTGCTTTCTGGGAATTATCAGCATGGTTGGGATGGACCTTTGGCCAATCACACTGCTTGGCTGAAACCTGTTGTATAATGTACCAGCCGGGTGAGTGTTAGTCTTCGTGCAGAGCAGCAGCAACTACCAGACCAGCTTCATAATCCAACACAACCGAAGCATTCTACGGATTCAACATGTTCACAAAAACACAATCATTTGGTTATGGCCTTGCTACACGCAGAGAGCTTGTCACATCCTTCAAATCTCATTGACACCAGTTATTACAATAATGAGAAGAATATTTAATGAGATTAATATCTCAGCCCCTAAATAAGAAACTAAATCACGAGCCCTACACCAGTGTGCCCCTGTTCTGTGTACTGGTAGATAAATAATGAGGCTTGTGCCTGGTGAGTAAGGAATCAAAAACGCCGACACAACTGCAAGCAGGCAATTTTCTAACTGCGGTTGTGAGGCGATGAACTGGGGCGGATGCTTTATAGATGGCCGGAGGCAGAACCAGTGTGTTCCAATCAGGTTGTGATCAGAAGAAGTGAGGATCACACTGTGTGTCCAAGTCTGTAAACACTCCTGCCAAGAATAGCACTGACGCTGGACACACACACAGAGTTACAGATAACCGCTGATACACACATGCACACAGACAGATACACATACACGCGTGCACACACACACACACACACAAACAATGATGCTGGGCTGGTGTTTCCATCATTCATCTGTAACTGCTGAGTCCTGCGGCATTTCCGAAACACATCAGCTGTGAAATATCAAATGAATTGTTGATTTGACATCCCCCAATATCTCTTCAGTGTGTGTATATGTATGTGTGTGTGTGTGTGTGTGTGTGTGTGTGTGTTCTTTCACAGCATGGCAGCCTAGGGACCATGACAACAGACTGAAAGTATGTTTGGGCATAAAACAGTGGAAAATCATTCATGGAACGCGGAGATGAGCGGCAGCGATACTGCTGAAAATCAGTTTGGAGCCAAATGTGAATGTATCTGATTGAATGAAGTACAACAGTTGAATCAGAGCCTGAAGTCGTGCCAGCTTGGATGATTTCTATATTTGGACCCCTCAAGCAACCATTAAAGCCCTCCATCAGTGACCTCAGCACCCCATTCATATCTTTCTCCTCCTCTGAAAATGATTCATCTCAAAAAGCAGTACATGATTATGTCTACCAGTCTCCCAGCCAAAATGCAGTATTCACAAACTTTCCTGGTACTAAGAGTTGGTCCTACTGATGAAATTTGTTTTCTAAGAATTTCCCCTTAAAAATAAGATTAAATCCTAGGATAGATTAAAAAAAAAGATAAAAGGTATTCACAAAACATTTTAGCCCTTAAGACTCCTAAGGTGGAAAACTGTTAAGAGAACAGAGGAGGACTTTTCTAAAAATTAGGATTTTCTTAAGCAGAGGAGAAAATGGCGAAAGGCAGGAGAAATGTTCTTCAAACGCTGAATGACGGTGAGATAAAGTGCTACTGATTAGATCTTGCAGGGACGATGTTCGTGTCTGATCTTGATCTCATTAGAGATGCGCTCACATCTCCCACTCAACAAAGTAACGCTATTACACCATTAATGCTATTATTATTATGAAACTGATCACAACGTTAAAATATTTGGCAACAGGCAAAATGCAACAGCGCAGCAGTGATGATCTGGGTCTATCGCAACGCTCCATCAGCACAATAATCACACAAACAATTACAGCTCTTTCCAAGCCTCATGTTGTGATGCCATTTGTTGAATTCCCACTGGACGTCTGCACCAAAACAGCATTTATGGATGTAGAAGGCTTCCCTAGTGTTGTCGGGGTCACTGATGGGACACACATCTGCATCATCCACAATCTCTTGTTCAACAACTGTTTATATAGGCTTGCCAATACAGGCCAGCAGTTATACTAATTACTTAAAGTCTTGAGTCATTTTCACCACATCTTAACGTCTAATTGATAAAGTCATAATAAGATTACTGCATCCACACAAATAAAGGCATCGCACGTCAGCCTGTGAGGGTCATGCGAGTATTAAAAAGTTAGATTACGTTTTCAAACATTATGTCAAATTCGGTAGGTTGCTCTATTTATTCAGCAGGGATTTTCATTTTTGACATTATAGGTATGCACACTTTAATATAGACTAAACTGTGTGATTATTGAGTGTGATTTTGTGTGTGCATTGTTGACTGAATGACTAAAAGAGGCTTGCTGAGAATTTACTCGATTGACCAATGACAGCGTCTAAAAGACAGCAACCACTACTCCTCACTAAGATAAACGTTCTTATCCATTCCCTGCTCAGAGTTGCTCTGAGGTGTTCCTAAATCAATCCTAAACTAGAAATGTATTCTCAGGATGTTTGTGAATACGGCTCCAGGTGTGAAGCAGGCACATCTGTGCAGGGATGCCTCTCTGCCTGTTTCAATTGCTAGGAATCGGTTGTTGTTTTTCAAAGGCCTCTTTAAATGTAATCATTTTTGATGAGGTCACTGGAGGGGGACTTCAGATGCTGCCGACATTAGATAAGCTGCAGCTTGTTCCACCTGCACAGTTCCTGTTCAAGGCCAAGTGAGGTTGAATACAATTTAAATGTAAAGGAATACAAGGTTTCTTTTTTAATCTCACTTTCTACATTGTCAAGTTTACTTGTGACTACTTTTTAACATGAACCTTTAATGGACTATCACAGATCTTTATTTGTGTTTGTGGAAGGGAGACGAAGAACGTGAAAGGGCCATTTACTTTCCATCTGAAATCTCTCTAATAGCAACATGAGGATGGTTTGGTACATATCATCCAACCTTATAACCGATTGTGGAGCATTGTTATTGTACCGATACTCCACTCAGCCACTTCAGCACCACGGAGACCGCCCATTCCTGTTCAGGCCAAACCAAAGTGAGGTTGTGGAGGGCCTTTAGTTACCACAGCAATCGAAGTAATGACTATCTCACATGACAATTTGCTCCTGCATCCCATTACTGTAAATGCGAGGAGTGTGGGACGGCCTTCGGACGGAGGAGTCGATCAGAGCGAAAGCAAGAGCAACATGACTCGGGTTGGGTTCCGTTTTCAAACAGGTCCTTCTTATCGAAACACTTAGCTAATGTGCGCTCCAAAAAACTGTGGCTCCGCCCATTAAGTTTTAACTCAACCAATGAGCTTATTTCTGCCTCCAGAGCAGCTCTTCCTCTGAGTAATGTTTGTCTAACTAAAGCTACAATCTGTCTCCTAGCATGGCTCATCTCCCTCCCATGTGTTTCCCCAGGCCCCGTGCTGATGTCTTGCTGTACAGAAGCTTTCTTCTGCACAGTGTGCTGTCTAAAATGCTTTTTATTAATGATTTCCAGCTCCTACTGCCAGTGAGCTGCCACATGATTAACTCTGATTTTCTCCAGCACTTTGCCTGACCTCTCAGCTAAAGTTACAGAAACGTGGTCAAAGCAAATCATTAGGCTACTGTGTTTTTCTCTCTTATCTTGAACAGCACAGAGCTCTTTTCCTCATAAGCTACACACACTGTTGCTATCGGCTAAAATTACTTTGATCTTTGAGGAGCACCTCTCGTTTTCTAACGTCAGATGTCAGAGCAGAGGTAAAGCATGTATTACAGCAAACAAGACAAGTTTTACAAGGTTAGTTTATATCCGCGTCTGCTTACCTCTCCAATGATAGAACATAAGCACAAGATTCCTTTTCAGTATTGTTGCTGCTTCTTCAATTAAATCTCGGCTCACCATCACTGCAAATACTCAGTTTTAGCTGTTAACACATAAAAGAAAAAAATCTTTTTTGTATTCACCTCCTCTGCTTCAACAAAGACTAATTGCCCCAGATATTGTTGTTGAAATGTTGTTTGGACTTTTATTAACTTTAATTAAAAATGGAACAAAGGTTATTTCACTTTTTTTTCTAATAAAAATGATCATACATATTGAGTCCTAATTAGAAACACAGCTAAAATCAGGTCCTTTCAATGAATTTTAATGGGGTTTTAGGTGGTGGGTGGACTGAGCATTTTTGGCACTGTGTGGACTGCGTGGTATTTGAGCATATTGTGGAATATGGGTTTCAAGAAAATCAGTCTGTGGGGATTCAGCTAAAATACAGATCTCTCCCATGCCTGATCTACATGTAAATGTGCAGATGGTGAACCTTCAGTAAATTGGAAATTCTGCCTCTTTTCTCTAATATCACCCAGAAACCATTCCATTGTCATACCGTGTTTAGGTGAGAATAAAGGGTCTCCATGGTTCAGCTCTTGTTTGGTTCAAATTGTATTTAACCAATAGATAGTAATTTGTTTCTGTTGATTGAAATCGATGTGTCTGCTTCAAGGTTCAGCGTTAGGTCCCGTGCTTTTCTCACTGCATGTTAAACCTAGACAACATTTATGCGTCATTCCTTTTCATTGTTATACAGACAATACAACTATGGCCCAGATTTACTAAAACCTTTAGTGGGTCCAAAACCCTTTACAATGTCCAAAGTCAGCATTATGACTTGTGATAGGTGCAAGACAATTTGTCATTGGTTTTGCACATGCTAATAGTTTCTGAACCCATGAAAGGCTTTAGTAAATCAGGGACTATGTGACCATTTCCATAAAGCAATTCCAAGTTTATCATAAAAGCGGTTGTCATCCAACTTCTTACCTTAAAAACGCAAACAACTAAAAAATGCAATAAGAAAGAAGCCTCCTATCTGACCTGTTACTTTATCTCAAAGATTATGGTGCAATAACAGCTTCTGATCTCAAACTAGATACCCAAATCACACTCAAAGCAGCATTATTTAGCTTAGAGATATCGCAAAGATCAGACACTTCCTTTCTTAGAGAATAAAGAAAAGTGAATATATATACAGACTCACAGTAAAACACTACTTTTTGGACGTTCCAATTTGCCTTTCGAAAACCTACAACTCATTCAAAACCTGGACCCAGGAAATCACACTATAACTTTAATCGGGCTCATTGGCATCCAAATCTTGCTCATGAATACATTACAGACAGACTCACTCCACTTGTAGTCACAAGACGACTACCCGTTGTTCCGTCCCAGAATGTCCCAGAATACATTAAAAACCATTTTGGGGTACAGCCTCATTTAGAGCTCCCTCACTTGGAAATTGGCTTTGTGCTCATGGCAGATAGTCTTGCCACTCTTTCAGAAGTATGCTCTTCCTCAATATTCAAGTCTAGCCTAATGACTCATGTATTTAGCATATGCTGCCATTAGTTTAACCATGCTAATTGCCTTAAATCTCTGGCATGCAACATTTAAATTAGTCATTACTCCCACACTGCCTGCCTCTCTCCTGTTACCCCTTCTCTCTTCACTTCGATCCAGTAATGCCATTCTGGAAATGGGACCGCTATCCTGGACTACCTGACATGATTTGCGGGCTGAAGACTCTGCCCTGAGGCTTTGGGCCTGTCTCGGGGAGTAAATAATAAAACCAAAACGCCAGAGGACGTGACCAGGCCTGAGGTTGGGGTGATGTTGATGTGGACCCTGCTGGACGTCTCCAAACCACTGGGACAGAAACACACACACACACACACACACACACACACATCCACACACACTTTTATTTCAATAGCCTTCCCCATAATATAAACCTCATCAATGTATTATGAAAGGTTGAATAGAATGGTATTGTATTCTATTTTAATCTTGTCAAACTCAGAATTTAAAAGTATAAAGGGCTGACTGTGAAGGGCAGCTACAACACTGTGCTTTCCCTCCAAAGATATTGAGGTCAACCAACAGGAGAGTTATTGTGCCCCAGTGATAAACAGCCTTGCCGTGTGTGTGTGTGTGTGTGTGTGTGTGTGTGTGTGTGTGTGTGTGTGTGTGTACATTCACATGAACACCCTCTACCCAAGCTTTTGCTCCCAAATTCTAATCATTCTCAATGTTAAGATTGATGGTCACTTCAGTCCTTGGCTGCTTCAGGCCACAGGTGCTCTCTCTCTCTCTCTCTCTCTCTCCCTCTCTCTGTTTCTCTCTCTCTGTGCCTCTCTCCCTCTCTGTCTCTCTCTCTCTCTCTCTGTGTCTCTCTCTCTGTCTCTTTCTCTCAGTTAGAAACACACACATACACAAAACACACTGACACACACACACACACACACACAAACACGCACAGCACAGCACAAACATGCACCAAGGTCGAATGGAGTCCAAAACATTTCTAATGTTCTGCTCTGTTTGTCACCAATGTCTTTTCCTTCTAATGCAGATCAATGCAGTCTGATTACTGTCATTAGGAGCATGTTAGGCCGCATCTAAGTACTGTTATTTCATCAAGCCCTTCCAAGAGGATGCCGTTTTCCAGGTCACCACGTCAAACACTGCAAATGTACACAATGCACACACACACACACACACACACACACACACACACACACACACACACACACACACACACACACACACACACAAATACAAAATACAAACCCCCTGCTAAGAATAGAACATGTCACAACTGGAGCCTCTTAATTGCTTCATTTACAAAGCTGTGTTTTTTCCCCAAAATGTGACTTTTCACTAGAGCTCTAAGATGTGAATCTGTCAAATGTTCCCCATTGCAAATCACATCTAAAAACCTCTCTCACATACGCTTCCTTTTTCATAACATCTGTTAATCCTCCTTCTTGGTCTATCATCAGACTAATTTCCTTTGAAAAACAAAAGCAGGTGCAGAGTTTGGCACACGTGCAACACTGTATTTTCCATCCTCCAGCCAGGTGCTGTGGGCATCATGCTAAGTGCCACTGAGAGCTAGATGTTCATGGTAGTAACACATCCTGACTCAGTTTGGTCATTGCCCCTTCACCAGCGGAAGCACTGATCTATGATATAGTATTGTATTAATTATATCAGGCAGGGCGGAGAATAGGAACCCAGCCCATGACCAAACATCTGCACAGGCCTGGTGACTCAGTAATCAACCACATCTACTACTGTCACATGGACTTAAAAGTCAGACACAAAGTAAAGCAGGGAAAAAATCCTCATTCAAAATTCAGTCAGTGGTTTTGTTATAATGGATTTTCACCATATTTCAAGTTTCTCACTCACCACAGACCTCTCTGAGATCTCCCCACTCAAAAAAGTGGATTTATGGACAGAAAGTTTCCAGTTCTGGGAAAAGCTGGGTGGGGAAAGAGAATGACTAATGCTTTCCTATTGCTTAAAAACTATTGTTAATGTGCCCTGACAATAGCAGAGGACTGTGGCTTCACTAAGAAGGCCGCAAGTGTGAATATTGTAACAGTATTAATGTGAGAAGCAGAGTGCTGCTGAAATTGAAAGCTTCCCCTGTCAAATAAAGGGTAAATAACCTTCGGAAAACGAATGAAATGTGAGATAACTATCCTCCTTTCGTCTTCCATTTCTCACTCTTGTCATTTCTCCTTTTATTTTCCCTTTTGTCTGTTCCCTGCTTTTCCTCTCCTACCCTCCCACTTTCCCTCCACTGTCAGGCTCCCCTGGTCCTCTGTCTCATAAGCTGGAGACACAGCTCAGCGTGGCATGTGGCGTCCGGTGCCTGCGGTGAGGAGGAAGGGTGCCACAGAGGGTGCCAACGCCACTAGAGGTGAAGCCGCACCTGTTAGAGGCTTCAGCGGGGGCAGTGGAGGGGGGCGCCACTGTTATAATCAGCAAGAAATTCCACAGCACTGCAGGCAACCAATAAATACATATACACACAGGCATGCATGAGCACACGCACGTGCACGCGCTCTTTCTCTCTCACTCACACACGCACAGCATGACAACAAGCATAAAACGCACACACATGCCGACACATACACACATTCCCTAATACAGATAGACAGACACAGACACACACGTGCACACGCATACACACACCCAAAGATATATACTGGTATTACTGAGGCCTGAATGAGCCTGGAACATAGTGCTTCAATCCATATCTATCAGCTTCTATTGAGCTGAAGATACAACCAATTGCGTAGTCCTGCTGAGTGACTTTTGCTTTTTCATGCTCACATTCAGTAAACCCACCATGCATCAATAACTGGGATGAAAATGTAACAAACTTAATTTTGAAAAAATAAACGGCTGGATTTTTTTCCCCCCAGTTACTTTGTCTTGTACAACTTATCATTCAGAGAGAGACACTCTTTTCTCCATTCCGCAGCAGGATGCACACTTAACTTCCAATCATGCCCAAAGCAGAAGACGATAAACAATGTTGTGAACATACACAGGACCAGCCATATTTTTGATTTTTGCCAGATCTTTGTTATTCTTTTGTATTCTTTTGTCATTTTCAGCTTAGTTCATGAAAACAAATATTTCTCCTTGTATGTTTGCTGTCACTGATGAGAAAAATTGTGAGAGGTTTTTTGTATTTCTTGCCTCTATTCTCTTTCTGCCAATAGAGAGCAAAATCTGAGTGCAGGTGAGCCCAGCCAAGTTTTTAAATGTATTTTCTCTATGCTCATAGCCTCTGGTGATAATTAAAGTTACACACGACTTTTATGTAAAAATACACTCGTCTTACCAGCCTAAATCACAAAGTGGGGCTGCAATAGAGAAGAGCGTCCCATTGCCCCTAATTGAAATCCTGTAGATTTGCCCTATTTGTCCAGATGAAATCCTGGTGTCAGGTATGAACACTTCCCTGCCCACAAGAAATGATGAATCCAAACTTAAGAGTGAAATACACTCAACAATGTTAGATCTTTTGCCTCTCTTGTCCCTTTGGTGTCAAGCAATCACAGAGTGGCTGGGTTGGTAAACATGAGCGTGCTGTGTGCAGTTTACTGATGTCACATTTCATATTTTCTGAGTTTAAATATTTCAAACAGTTACTTCTATCTGACAATTGGTGTGAAGTTGCCTGGTGCAGCTTCACCATTAGCCACACTAATTTCACTGTGCAACCTAGAAATCACTGGTTCACTGAGATCACAAAAACAAGACAAAAACCTTGTGCCAATGTATATAATTGTTTTGCTATGGGCTATTTCTCTGTGGTATGAGCATAGAGAAAATATTTCCAGAGCCTAAGAGGGCGGCAGATCTGAGCTCTGTGCTTGAGAGTGCCTCAATCTTCTTGCTCAGCAAAACAATCTGGAAAACTTTTAAACCTGTGTTTAGGATAAAACCTTCAGCCCAAGCTTATTAGTTGGTGTGAGAGAGCCGGTGTTCTGTGTTTATATCAGTATCATACTCACTCCCACTCCTTGCGTCGTGCTTGTGGCGTGCTCTGTATCTTATGAGCCTGATGGGCTTTGACAATGTCCCTTTGCTCGATCAGGCCGCCCCGACGCCTCTTGATCACATTGGGACTGACTGCCGAGTCTCCGTCCACCCCAGACGGTCCCCCTCCAACTTCGAAAGACGAGCCCACATCCAGGGAGAGGCCGAGGCGGTTCTGGTGTAGAGGCGGAGCATGGCCAGACATGTGTGGGAGGTAGAGGGTGTCATAGCTGGTTGAGAGGCTATGGGGATCCAGGAGGGTTCGGGACCCAGAAAACAGGCTCGACCCTCCAGCCAGTCCCGCGCGATGCTTCTGCCAGCTCTCGCACTCCTCTGGCGGAGGGTGGAGGACGTAGTGCCTGGGGGTGCTGCTGCCACACACCGCCTCCATGCCCAGACCCAGACCGCCCACTGGACACCCTGGTCCTCCTGGGCCCCTCGGCGGCCCCAAGGCATTGTGGTCCCCTGTCAGAGACTGAGAGCTGACCGAACAGGAGCCCAGTTCCAACATGGTGGCACGGCTGCCGGGGATCTCAGCATAGTGCTGTAGGGAGGGAAAGAGGGAAGAGGGAGAAGAGAGGAAAGAAGGGGGAAAGTAAGAGTGAGAGAGACATATAATTAAAGCAAAAACAATTTAATTACTAATGTAATGCACGTCTTAAATCACAGAGCGTCATAAAACATTTCAAACAGTACCAATAACTTCTATTCAGTCTCATTGGGAGTGGCACTGAAATAGGAGTGATACAGCCTTGATGTGGCTATATTATTCCCACTTAGAGGAGCAGACACTCAGTCAGTCTGTGCTTGGGTGGTGGATTATAGCTACATCAGTCAAAAGCCTGAAGGGATCCAACTTCTGTGTGAGTATTCATTTGTTCAGCTAAGCTTCAGAGGCAATTTGCCAGTGGCCCAGTGGCTCTCACTGTCCTCAGTCAGTTTTAATGCAGAGTTAGTTACAAGTCCTCTGAGCATCAGAACCAATTAGACACGCTGCGATGCAGTCCCCAAAACAAATAATCATTTAATACTGCCAGTGTTGTGCTTGATGGTGTAATTAGGAGGAGGGAAGAAGGAGAGGGAGCCTCATTCTATCAACTCATCTTCTCCTTTATTAACGGGTACATTGAGGAGTACAGTCAATCACTCTTTTAGTGGTTTCAGGCATTTCTTAAGCAAGACAAGACATGCACACAATCTATATCTGGGTGGCAAAACTGCAGCGAAAGCTTCTCCATTTCACTGGCCCTGCTCTTGCTTTCATGAAGCCCTCACCAGTTAACTTAGCTACATGACGGATTCTCCATTCTAAACAACTTGTGCTTCAGTGCGGATGTTGAGGCGCAGGCAGAAGAAGACGCTGTACAGCAAAGATAAGAGGACATTGTAGTGTCGATACGATGCAGATAAGATGCAGTCCATATAATTGCCTTAAACATCAGCCTACAATCCATCAGACTGCTCAAGGACCCTGCAAAGCTATTAATTAGACTGCTGCCAATAAGTGGACACACTGTTGTAAATGAGGCACTAATGATGAGAGACCCTCTTGAGTTGGTGACTGTATCACCTGTCCAAGAAAGCCTTACCTATTTGATTTCAAGAGGTCTTCACTGATGCCTCAAAATTTAAATTATTGCACAAAACCAAGTAAATTTTCTCATATCTTCTATGCACTGAAGATGACAAGGCATAGGGCCAGAGACTACTGCAGTGACTTTTTAATCTGCAAGCATCATCAAACACTTTTTATTAGCCAAACTTTATGGCATAATCACAGAGGATGATGAATCAGAGCGGACCAAGGGGTTATGTTGTACCACACACACTGAAAACTGCTTTTTAAACAGCATTTTACAAAAGAGTGAATACAATCTATCAGATCTATTTCTGTAGTATTTCTTGTAAGTAAATAAAAACAAGCTAAAGATGACTGGAACACTGTTCATAACATTATAACAGTTCATAACCAGTAGGCCCAGGGAGACGATAAGAAGTAGAATAAAATATCACTTCTCATAAGGACTTCATTTATAGGACACAATACATTCAACCACCGTCTGATTTATGAAATTCATGAAGCAGAAACTGATACTAACATAAATTATTAAGATGAAACAAATAAAACAATGTGACAAAAAAACCCATTGCATTAATCTGTTGCTGTGATGTGTTGTAATCCATCACATATACGCTCCCGATGTAGGGATGATTGGTTCAGCTCATTAGAGCTGATGGAAGTGGGCCAATTGTGACAGTGTTAGTATAGCTGTTGTATAGCTGTCCTATTATTTACCATGGCCTACATTACACAGCCCCTCTGAGAACACAGGTTTACAGAGAGGTGAATTAAACAAAACAAATAGGAAGGAAAGAGGCGATTGGCCCTTTTGTCTATTGTAAAACAGTCTGAATGTCTTCATGGAGCACAATTCAAAATAAAACATTTTACTTTGTCACAAAAATACTGAATCTCTTTTTTCATTTGCAGATGTCAGAATAATACAAAAATACAGTAACATTATAGTTGCATTTCAGAGAAGCCACTATTGTTAATAAATGTTTCCACTGAAGCTGCAAGCTTCAAATATTACGGAGCAATGAAAAACAATCTTAGAATGCTTATCCCAACAATTCATCAAGCTAATTACTTATTACAGGCACGATATCAGATTGAGAGAGAAGCACAGAGGCAATCAAACAGTGGTGGTTAGAGGGACTTTCCCATAACTACAGGACCACAGCTTCAATCTCTGAACAAACAGTGTATCCTTCCCTGCCAGTGTCGTTAAGCCGCACTGCTCCTGCACACCAGGCTACCCCAGCTCTCTGACCCCTCTAGAAAAATACATAGATGAATTTGTGTTTCAGAGGGATATAGGTGAAGAAACAAAATTCTAATTACACTGTGTATGTGTGTGTGTATATAGCAACCAAAGTGCTCTAAAATGTTCACCTTTTAGAAATCACGCGAATGAACAGGAATATGACATCTTATACAATTACTAATAAAATCAAATCACTGCTATTAGAACCCCCTCGCTTTGGAATGACCTGGCCAAGCTAGATCAAGCTAACAAAATCAGGAAATTATGAATCACTTCTTGAAACACGCTTTTATAGGCTTGCGTTTTGATGCGAATGTTAAGTGGTATTCCTGTAGCGCCTGATTGGCCGTGCCCCCGTTACCTCTGACACCTTCGATTTCCTGCGCTCCGGGAGGTTAATGGCATTTAATGACAATACTGTGACCACAGAAATAGAACGGATCCAGTCTATTTCTGTGGCTGTGACACCGGCATCTACGTAATGTAGGCAAAGTGACTTTAATTGTAGCTGCTTAGTAATGAATGTGAGCTGAGCTTCCAACAGAGACAGAAAACTCTCCACCTGATGCTGCCAAGTCCTGCCCTCTTCCTTCTCTTTCCCCACTCTACTAAGTGCTCCAATATGTTAGAGTTGCACACAGAATGAGACTCAGTCAGAGAGCGACAGTGAAATATATAGATATGAATATATAAATATATATATATTTGTTCAAACAATGGACCATTCAGGTCCCTGGCATGGGAAGCTCTGTCTGACAGGCGGCAGGAGAGCCTCCATTGATCCAATGCTTACTGAATCCATTTTGCAAATTACGTTTTCAAACTGGCTGAGTGGAAACGCCAACGCAATTAGCTGACAGAAATATGGCTGAATTCAGACAGTTGGATCGGCGTGCGATACCCCCAGGAAAGCGCTAGCCACACTCGACTGATGATGGGTCTACAGTGTTTCCTTTCAGTCACGTCAGAGAGAGACAAGTGAATGAGCAGGAAAACACAACAAAAACAAAATCAATTGACTCAGGAAGGTGCCACGTTCATGATCGATAAGACCACAATAGGCTGGTACGGGCATTTACACTCAAACCTATTAGCCAGGCTTGAAAGGTGAAACAAGTATA
Source organism: Centroberyx gerrardi (assembly GCF_048128805.1). Lineage (NCBI taxonomy): Eukaryota > Metazoa > Chordata > Actinopteri > Beryciformes > Berycidae > Centroberyx > Centroberyx gerrardi. Next base: position 11,378,214 of record NC_136005.1, read on the forward strand.
TTTTATGGGACAAGCAACACAGCTAACAATTATGGTGCAAATTGCAAATCTGCAAATACATTATTTTTGGGGTGGGGGAGTTGCAAGAGTGTACTTAAGTGACTTGTGTTTATGGCCATATAGCATCTGCAGGTGGGATGCAATATTCTTGGACCTAAAATAGATTTGAGATAAGGAAACCACTTTGGAAGACAAACCTTCTTAACAAACCCTTGAGTAACATTTATCTTTTGTCTTTACACATTATGTTCTTTTTGTGTCACATTTATCATTGTCACGACAAAGTAGGAAAGAGTGTTTGTAACCAGGAAGAAGTAGGAAAGGAGAGGAGGTAATTTCTCTGATTACACAGAGATAAAAGCTGAATATCTGTGGAACAACTACATCTAATTGCACTCCCTCGTGCGACCATTATCAGCACCATCATTACTACCAGACCCGTAGCACAAGTCCAACAACACACCCTCACCAGACACCAGCGAGCTAAAAAAAAACCACACAGACCCAAACATGAAGGCTCTACTGCACAGCGCCTCCACACTCCACTGTGATTGCTATCCACACAGTTACCAAAACCATACACCTACAGCCTCTGGCATATACATTAAGGTGGTGGATCAGTAAGTGCCAGGAAAAATGTCTGTGGCTCAATATGATTCTCCTCATCAGCTTTTAAGAGGCTGGTTGTTGATTAGCCATGGTTACTGGGCTCTCAGGCTGTTATCAGCTTTGACTGTTCACACAAACCTAATGGCTTACTTACAGCTGTGTGCCGACTTCCCAGCCACTTACGGTCAGATAAGAGGAGACAAAAAAAAGAAAAGAGAATGCGAGTCTTGACAAAATCTGGATCGAAAGACTGCAGCCAAATTGTTTTTATGCTTCTTGCTCGAAAGCCAGGTGTCTGCAAGGTTAGTAATGATGAGTGAAGGAGAGGCTCAGGCGGGCGAGGAACCTTCTCACACCTGCTGCCCACGGCCGCCCACACACCCACCTGATTATACATCACACCTCACTGCATCCTCTCCTCAACCTGCATGTCAACCTCGTCAGTGGCAAAACATTTGTCAGGATGTTATGTCACCTCAAACTACTCTTATGAGCAATACATTTAAAAAGAGATTAGCATCAGGTGCAAACTTTCTGCCTATTGGAAATATTTACCAGTATCATTAGTTGTAGTGAGGTGCTGGCGCAACAGTAAGAAACAACCCCCCCCCAAAAAAAAAAACCACTAAAAAACTTAAGCTAATAGCAATAGGAGAAAAGCTCAGTTTAGCAACTTGATCCCTTCAATCATCTTTATCGGCCTACACATTTCAGAGCAAGTTCATTCATGGATCCACAACATTGTGGCCTAATGATGATTGAAGGGATGAAGTTGCTGTCCTGAACCCCTTTTTTTTTTACTCATTACCAATACTTACCATTATATACTTTAATTTTTTCTAAATCTACTCCTTCATTTTAAAGGTAAAGAGGAGGAATATGCTAATAAGATGACAGGTTGTAATAGATGACACTAAGAAAAGTTTTCAACAACTGCATTAGAAATATCCTCTACATTAGCGTAATGCATCTAGATTTTGATCATATGAAGGCATTACTGAGGGTCTAACAAGACCATTAGGAGGTATCCATCACAAGGAAATGGGAACAGAGAGTACAGAACAATATCCTGCACACACCTATGATTAATCTGTGTAATAGTAATGGTATATCTATTCAATCTTTTGGTGGTCACATTGGTTGCTGTCTATTAGCCTATACATCCTCTTTTGCCTAGTACCCACAGGATCTCTTGGGGACAACAAAGACCTATTGAATTGCATCGACCGCTCAGCCAACCATGTGAGAGACAGCAATAGAATGAGGATGCTTTGAAACAGCAATTACATGAATACATATGACAGTCTCTAGGCATATATGCAGCATAGTATAAGTCTCCTATAATTGAGAAATCTAATTTTCTCCTCCTTGCCTGCCTCTCCTTTTGTGCAGCGACTCTCTCTGAAATACTGCCATGGCATATTACAGTTCTGTATGACACAGAGTGCAATGGCTAGTGCAGCGCCAGTCTATATATTAAATTTACAACTCTCTATTCCAGCCTGCATTGCATTTCAATGAGTCGACAGAAACAGCCGATATGCAAATGTATAGAGTGCATGAGAGGCAAAATGTATATTCAGCTTTTCACTTTAATCACCTGGAAGCAGCATCAAGGTTCAGGAAGAAAAAAAAAGTGTTAGTGAAATTTCTACACATCAGAGCAAATGCTTGCAACAACAGACGAGAGTGACAGAGTAAGATGTTAGATTATTGAAATAAGTACCCGTGTATGGAAAACAGATGTGTAGGTAACAAGGAAATAGCATAATGTTAACAACAATATTCTAGGGCTACATACACTACAAGACAAGTTATAATGACTTATTTTAATAATCATCTGACCCGTCAAACATAGTCTTATTTGGCAACTCTCCTTCCCATTTGAAGCTTATGAAATGTACACTTTAGGACCCTCCAGTTGAGTGTTGTCAGGAGGAACATTTTTTTTTACATTCATTTTTCATTTGTCTCAGTATGTTCTATTGCTGTTTTTTTGCACATCCTACATAAATGCTGTAATTCATATGTTTCATATACACTAGTGTTTAATACCCTCATTTGCTTTATTATTCTTATTTATATTCTATGATCCTTTGCTGTGCCCTATTACTATAATATTATAGATAGATAGATAGATAGATAGATAGATAGATAGATAGATAGATAGATAGATATAATTTTATTAATGTGTCACTCCTCAACAAACAAGTCAAACAAAGCAACAAACACAATAACCCAAAAAAAAAGAAAGTTGAGGACCACTCATCAGAGTTACGAGACACAGGCTAAAAACAATACACATAAAAAAGATACTAGAATATATATATATATATATATACATACATACATATGTATATACATACATACACACAAATATACACACACATAAGTACATACATTCGTACAGATACATTGATACACATATACATACATACACACACACACACGAGAATAAAATAAAAATAAAAAAATAAAGGTCATATTACACAAACACAAAGGATATAAAACAATCTTAATACTGCATTATAAAATTTAGACACTCATGAATGAACGTCTTCTGTTGAGAATGAGGTGGCAAGCTTTGGCACATTCGTTGATACAATATTTACCAGCTAAAACTACACACAATTTATTTAAATGATCGTACTCATTAAAATTTGCAACATGGTTTGAAAGTTGAAAAAATAATTCAGAACGAATGTCTGTATAGAGTTCACAGTGTAAGAGTACATGGGCTTCTGATTCAATAGAACCATTATGACATAGAGTACAGAACCGTCTATCAGCTGGGGTGTTTGTGTACCTTCCAGTTTCTATAGCTAAAGGTGCAACTCCACATCTGAATTTAGCAAAGGCGCTTCTGTGCTGCCTTGATAAGATACTTTGTACATATGGCTCTGTATCAAAAGCACTTTTAAATAGGCAATAAGTGCGCAGTTTGTTACCCTCAGGTTTATTTATTAACTGAAACCATTTCTGTTCATCACTCTCTGATACTGCAATGTCAAAATTCTTTAAGTCATTTGTGGAATAGACTCTATCTGTGTGGGCAAAGTGGGACATAATAAGGAGCTAAAAAAAGTTCTCACAGTGTACATATAATTTTTTACATTAGTCAATTGGGAAGCCTACAGAAACTCACGTTTACAGAGTCGACTATCAGGCATGCTACAAAGCCTCTGCCAATTCTTAAAAATACATGACCACTGGCGTTGCCATAGAGTTTTCCAACCCATATCACCCTGTATGGCAGCAGTTGGGGTGTATTTACCAACTCCTAAATAAAATCTGCATGCTCGGTTAAAAACAGCATCAACACAAGAGTAGCTTCTGTAACCCTAAACAGCAGCAGCATTTGTCAGAATGGGTAAAACCAGAGATTCAAACAGTCTGGTAAAACATGTAAAAGGAAGGCCACCCATAGATTTACATTTGGCTACGATAGCACCCAGAGCTCTATTTGCATGCATTGCCAGATGCTTAACAGTTTTGTCAAAGTTTAGAAACTCTGTTAGGATCAGCCCCAAATATGTATACTCCTTAACGACTTCTAGTGGTGAAGGGCCACATGAAAATCCGAACAAAGTTAAGGGAGCTGATGGGTTCCTAAAATGCACCACCTTTGTTTTGTCAACATTTATGTTCAGTTTCCAATCCTGACACCAGCTATGGACAAGGTCTAACATCTCCTGTAATTCTTCTTCAGTCTCAGAAATTAAGACGATGTCATCTACATATAAGAGGATGGATATTTTTTCCTTATCTATACAGACATCCTTACCTAAGGCTCTGATTGACATAGAAAGATCATTTATGTACATAGAAAACAGAATGGGGGATAAAATACAGCCTTGTTTTACTCCAATATCAACTGGGAACCAGTCTGTAAGACAGCCATTGACACGGACACAACACTTCACCTTTTCATACATAGCAATAAGACAATTCAAGATGTTGCCATTTAGGCCCATGACAGTTTATCCCAGAGCAAGTTCCGGTCAATATGGTCAAAAGCTTTAGAGAAATCAATGAAGGAGCAGAAAGTTGGCTTCTTTAGCTTCTTCCTAGAGTCTATAATTGTAGTTAAGGTGACAATGTGATCCAGACAACTCCGTGTCTTATTTATTATTATACGCTGCAACAATGACCCAATCTTCCCACAGGGTTCATTAAAGTTTAATCTTATCACTAAGCGACGATTGTGCCACAAACACTGAATGACCTCTGTTTGTTTACATGATGTAAACATTGCTTAGTGAATAGATCAGATAGTTGGAAGCCTTAGTAACAGACATGTGAGTGTGAACATACAGCATGTCTCTGTCTGGGGATTAGTTGTGTTGCTCTGAGGCTCAGCAGAGTATAATAATACAACAAGTAATTACAAGCCACACACTAAATCATGCCATTCTGCATAAGGAAGAATGTAGCCAGTTTTTTTTTTTACTGTTTGCTTCTGATCTTTCTGACTTTTGGTGTTTTAAATTTTTACTGGTCTACTGAACTTAGTTTGCTTTTAGTTGATGTTATCTCTTACTTTTTCGCTCTCTGTTTTGTAACTAAGCAAGTAACTAAGTTTTATCAGCGATTATGGAAAGAGTCAAACCCAAATTAGCAGGAAAGCCCACACTGACTCTTCCCCATTTTGCTTTGTGCTCATCTCATTTAATAATTTATAATTGAGGTGTTCAGCAGGACGTCCTTCACTGCAGCCAGCTACCATGGCATGTACCCCGCAGATGATGAAAAGAAGCTTCTCACAGAGATGCTACTGCTGTGATGACCTTCCTGGAAGACCATTACCCAACATCACTGTTACATCAGATCGGTAATGATCGACCTGTCAGTCAGATCAACACTGCTAATAGGCCTTCACTGTTATGGTCAAATGGTTGGAGGGGGTGGCCAAAATAACGCAAACACCTAATATACCTAACACCTAATATGAATATCAAGTACCTAGTAAGGAGTAGGGCCACTATCTGCCTTAAGAATAGCTTCAGCCATTCTAGGCATGCTGTTATGAAGTCCTGAACTGTGTGTAGTGAGACACTGGACCATTTTACAAGGAGGAAATCCACCAGTTCTTTGAGGGATGAAGGAGGTGGAAATATGCAAACTCTGTACTCCACAATGTCCCATAAAGGTTCAATGATGTTTGGTGAATAGGGAGGCCAAGGAGGGCATTTGACTTCATCCTGGTGTTCATGAAACCACTCTTTAATTTGTTTAGCAGTGTGTATGGGACTATTATCATCTTTGTATATGGGAACATCATGAGAGAGCAGTGTTTGCACCATAAGATGCCCCTGGTCCTGTAAAATGGCTCCATATTCCTACGACCATGCAAAGCATCAGACCTAATGATGCCCATGAGATGGCTGCCCATACCATTACGTATTGATCATGTTTAACAGCTGGAAACTGACATTGTGGGTTGAAGGCATCCTTTGGTTTCTCCAAACATAAACCTGTCTGGGTGTAGGAAAAAGGCTGAGGGACAATTCATCAGCCCATATAACTCAGGAGTCCAGGTTTTGTGCTCCTTACACCAAGTTATGCATCTTTGAGTGATGGCCTTGAATACAAGTGTTTCTGAATGGCAGCCCTGCCATAAATACCAGCTTTGGGAAGCTCACAATGCAGTTTTTGTTGAGACTGTGTTACAGAGGAGTGATTTATTCATAACAGTGGCAATTTTTGCGGCCAGTTTTGCGTGTTTAGCAATTATCCTGTTAAGTGTCCATCTACCCCTGTCAGTGTGGTTTGACTTGTGACCACTGTTCCCCTCTGCTGACGCAGTTTGTCCATGTTTGGCATATTTTGATTCATGATTTTCCACACTGTCACATTAAATAATTGGCACTTAACTACATAACTACTTTTTGTGACCAGTGCACCTGCAATTTGGGCACCAACTGTTTGGACTCTTTACAACGTGCCTCATGTTGCTTTGAAAACTCACATATGAAGTGGTGATTTTCAGACCTCTTTTAAAGCTGACACATACTGCTAATTGGCATTCAATGCAATATGACTCACCTCTGTAGCTGCCTTCGCAATTGTGATTTAATTACTTTCAAGTTAAAGTCCTTCTCTTATTTTGTCCTGTGAAATATGTGCTACGGAGATGAAAACATATTTCTGAATGCTTTAAATTTCTACATTGCTGATGCATACACTTGTAAACACACACACACACACACAAAATGTCAGCAGCCAAACCATTTCAATTCGATGCAATTCCAACACAAACCTATGGCACCATATTGTCACACCATGGTCAGGGTCTCGACTGCATGCGGTAAATGAATTAGGTCCTCCATTAGATTCCTGACCCGTGTTTCACACTTATAATCTCACAAGTGTCAGGACATATTCATATGAATGACAACTCAGTGGAAATGTCAGCGCAGTTGAGTTAGCCTTGGGGGGCGGTAATGGAGGGGGAATAGAGGGTGGTTTCCAGAGTGTGTGTGTGCGTGTGTGTGTGTGTGTGTGTGTGTGTGTGTGTGTATCTAAAGGTTGTGGGGGGAGGTCTAACAGCTTGAATCCCTTGCACTTCAAGACATGCTTTATATATTTACCTGTTACAAAAATGAGGAGACGTGATTCTGTTATACAAACTGGTTTGCAAATTTTGGGCTGCACAATTAATTGAAAAAATGTCAAAATTACAATATGATGAACGGCAATTTCCTCATCTCAGTAGGCTGCAATTTTGTATCCTTGAGCTGAACAGAATCCCTGGTTTACAAATCAAGTTGCATATTGGATAAAAGCTGAGTCTGGATGTATTACAGTTCAACTTTAATGTAACACTTTCAAAAGGAGCAATTTAATTCAGTCTATGGTAACACTTCACTTTATTATGGCCTCATTCCAGTCTATTAACCTGTGCATTAACCTTTGGAAAATAATTTTAAGATAACACTGCAAATGCTCTTAGTACACAATGTTTGTACACTTTGAACTTACATTGTGGTGTTACATCCTTGTAAATAAATTATGTATTTCTAGTACATACAGACAGTTTTTCCAATACAATTCCACAGGTTATACGCTGGAATAAGGCTATTGTAATGTAAACTGACGGTCTATCTGCGAAGCCAAGGGGAAGAACGTCATAGAGGATTCGAACATAGACACATTCAACACAGAATATATGAATGAATGAGCACTGTTTTTATCTGTGCTCTGTCTTAGATGGTAATGAATCAAATATATTTTTAAATTACTTGTTGCTTCCCATAAAGGGAAAGGGCGTGTTACTGTGAACATCAGCAGCACATCAGTGTCTTTGGTATTCATTGCTCATCTCCAACCTCAGGCTGAAACACTGTCTAATGAAATCTTGACCTGTAAACAGATTTGTTGTCTGAAAATTGTATTCCTCCCTGTTGAGTGGAATATTGTTTACCGTCTCCTGACATTGAAGTGCTGAAATACTTGGTGTATTTTGGTGGATGATTTGAAGACAATCAGCCTGTCCTCCTCTGCCCTTGACTTTAAGGCAGAACTGAGTCAATTAGTAGGGATGGGATAATCAATCGAAAGTCAGTATATAGCAATAAAAAAATGTTACATGTATCATGGGGCAGAAAAATGAATTGTGATATTAGCTCCATTTTATTCTGCTGTAGTAATCACAAATGACAATTTCACAAACTCTCCATCGAAATTATATTATTTGCACTTTGTTAAATTGTTTTGTAAATTATTGTTTACATTCTAGTAAGCCAATGACATTGCTAGAAAGATCTGTGTCTCAGAAATAAACATAATTCTGAACGGTCATACGTTCATTGTTTTATTGCATCGTGAACTCCATCGCGTATTGAATCGTATATATCATAGCATATCGCCCAATCCCTATAGATTAGTGATTGGAAAACATTCTTAGTGCTTGTTTGAACCTCCTTGGAGAACCAAATTGTTGGGTTTTACCATATCATGATAATTCAGATAGAGACAGGTAAGTTGTCAGTCACATGAAAGTATACTAAATTGATTTTCAAATGCTTTCCTGTGATTGCCTGAAACTCTGTCTCATTGTATTGTCCTGTGTGACAAACCACATCAATCTAGCTTGTGGCTAAGATAAAACAAACAACTTGAAAAGTACACAGCAAAGTGGCTGAGTGGTTAGAGAGAAAACCATGTAACTGGAAGATCACAAGTTAGATCCCAGCTACAGCCATGTGTCCTGTCGAAGAAGTCCTGAAACAACACCCTAAACCCCTACCTGCTCACTCACTGCAAGTTGCTCTGGATAACAGTGTCAGCTGAATGGCTAAAATATGCATTTGCTAAAGCCGTTTGACCCAGGTCTGGTTGAAGAACTTAGAAAAGCCATCTGCCCTCTCTCTGTTTGCTCTGAGATGCACGATACACCTAATACAGGCCTATCAGTGAATATAAAAAGGTATCTGAACAAAGACAAACAAGTTCTTTTTGTCATTTTTGGCTCACATATTGATTGACTGAGTTTCTCCACAAAGATTGACAGTATGTGACAACTAAACATGAATTTAGCATGTATTTTGAGGTTCAAAAAGGTTTGATTACATTTAAAACAGATGTGTAGTTCAAGTTATGGTAGTTGTACGAGAAACATCCAAAAAGCTTGTTTTCCATGAGAATCTCTTCAAGAAATATGGTTAACTTAAATTTTATATGGGCATTATAAATTCTGGATAGGGACATTAATTTACACACCAGGAGAACTAATTAGCACCTTTTCCATCAGAGAGTGGTGTTATTCAATCAAGACAATCAGAACACTTAAAAAAAAGATTAACAAAAGGCAATAACAGGAAATCACAGCCAAAATAGATTGGGGGCGTTAAGTGGCAAGTGTTAATGTGATAAGATAAGTACCAACACACTCCAGAAAAGCAGAATAGATGTAAGCAATGGTCCCTTTGCCTATAGACAAAACATACCTTGATCAGTTCTACAACAAAGTTGATCACATTGCCTACCACTGAACACTAATTGGGTATTGCAGAAGATTTGTGAGCCATTTAAATGATAAGCATGACTGCAGGTTTAAGAGCACTGGAGCTGTAGTTCAGAGAGGAGAGATATGGAGTGATGAAGTCGCAGTAGCAACATGGTGTCTGCCTCCAGCAGCCTGTCATCTACAATACAAACACTGATTATTCAAACTGCCTCTTCCTTTATTGTCAAACTCCCAAGACCTGAGAGAACGGGCTGGTTTTGCTTGCTGATAGTCAGAATATATTATCTAAATACATCACCCCAGGCCTTCACATGGGTTTATTTTTCAAGAAGATAATAACACTTTCAAGTATCATATAAATTCCATTTGATAAATCCCAAGTCATGGAAATACAAAGGCAGAGGCAAAAAGCCAAGATGGAAGACAGATGATAGCAAATCATTACATTTTAATATCTGAAACCTCATCAACAACTTATCAGACACACGCCTCCATTCTATTTACTGAAGAAAATGTAGTCTCGATTTTCTCGTCTTTAATTTATTTCTCCCTTTCTGTGGTAATGACTGCCTTTCCCAACCTCTGCAATCGAGCTGAGGAGATTTCTCTTCCTACACTTGAGATTTTACCATTATCTAGTCTGGGCCCACTTGGTAATTAAGAGAATCCAATTTAATTCTGTTAATGCTGTCTCCTTACAATGACATGTGCACTGTTGCTCTGTGTAACATGAAAATTTCAAATCTACTTGTATGACTCAACTGACTCATTCTCAAACATGTACTTGGCATATCTGTGTTCATCCTGCTGCAGCTGGCACAACACAAAGTGAAGAATACAGATTTCTCATATTACTGATTTGCTCAAGATGCAGAGCACAGACATGAGGTCATTTGTACAGTAGCCTACACCATGCTTTATGAAGAAGTAGTATGCAACAAGGCAAGGTGAGTGGAGTTGACTCACAACTCATTGTAAGCACTCAACAGCCAACATCTAACACATATCTGCCCTCCAGTCTCCCTGGTACTGCATATATCTTGAGAGCCAATGTTCAAAACTTAAGTAAAACACTGGTTGAAAGAGATGAATCATTATTAAATTGCAGTATCAAAAACGCCTAGAAAAAGATGACAGGTAATTTTCACATCAGTAAAACTACATCTAGGCTTAAGGCTATGATGTCACACACAAGTGTCACAGTCGTCCACTTATCTTCCTAATTGATTAGGCTTATTAGACTGAAAGAAGGTTTGTCATTATGGATTTCTGCATCCTGATCCTGGGGGGTGGCACACCAACATAACCACTGACAAAAAGCTTGAGCTGTCTGCTATATCGCACACGATAAAAGTGACAGCCACAACCGTTCGTGACAGGCACAAAAGCGTCGTTTAAAGTTGACGATAGTGCCGATTAGCTACAGAAACCTGTAGAGAGACAGAAACAAGTAGCCTGGGTCTCATGTCCTGTTTTGCCGAATAAATTGGTGAAATAAAGTCTGTAGCTACTAGCGCTGAATTCCAAGCGTCAGTCGGAAAATATATATTACACATTTTCTTACCTAAAAGCAGAGAGTTCCTTTCCATTTTTGTTCACCTTTCTTCAAAAATTGGAAATGAGGCAGCAGACACAACCACGTCTGCCGTAGTACTTCCATGCAGTAGCCTACTGACTGAACTGAAGGGAGAGAGAGAGAGAGAGAGAGAGAGAGAGAGAGGGAGAGAGAGGGAGAGAGAGGGAGAGAGAGAGAGAGAGAGAGAGAGAGAGAGAGAGAGAGAGAGAGAGAGCACACCATGTTGGTTATTAATCAGGGGATTCAGGGGAATTGGATGGAACAGTTGCCAATTACCGCCGACACATTATTCAAATGGATAAGAAACAATTATAAAAAAATTGTATCTGCTAAAAAAAAATATATATATCAATATTTAATCGCATGCTACCAACATTAGTGATCTACATCATTATCAAGCTATTGAATGCTAGCAGTGATAAACAGCAACAGTAGCCTACTTGTTGCCATTGCTACATGGCCAAACAAGCAACCAATATCCTGGAAACCTGAATCTCAGGCTTCATGACAGTGTGCAGGCTGCAGTTTATTTATTTATATGACTCACCTGTGGGCATACATCCTATCATCAAACCCTGGAGGGGGGGGGGGGGGGGCGCTTTTCCTTGGAGCAAATAAGCAAATACACATGCGCACACATTCTCAAAAGAAAGAACGTAGCCTATTAAGAATAAATTCACAGTATAAACATGACTGCAGTCAGGATATAGGCTATAAAAGCAAAACATCACATTGCTAAATTTAAAAAAAAAGAAGACGTCACAAGATTTGCTTTTCTTATTTTACATGCACATATCATAAAATATTCTCCAGTTGTTTTTATCTTTTATCTTTCACAATCACAAAAATCATTAATACCAAAGTCAGTTCCATGAAAGTCTTTTATCTTTTCCATCAAAGCTAATTGCCAGTGAACCTCAGCTAACCTTTTGGCTTTGCCAACAAACAACCAAGGAAAGAAACTCATTGGAGAATCTTGAAAATAAAACCCAAATAGAAAAGCATTTCCTGAAGAAAATGCATGTGATTGCTGTAAGCTGATGTGCTGATTAGTTTGATTTTGTGTAGATATTTCACAGCGGTTGACACCGTGAGTATTTTGAAAGTGGATGTCGTGTAGAATTTTGCTAAGTAATGGTTATCATTGAAGTGAATGGATGAAAGGATGACACAGTGAAGCCCTGTGGCCTATTTCCTATATTTCCTATTTCCTCCTTCCCGGCCTGCGAGGGAGAGAAGGAGGCCCTTCGTCAAGAGAACGAGGAGCAGGTCATCAAGTTTGAGGCCTGTGAGAATAAAGGCCTTCGCCAAGAAATGGAGCTGATCCAGAGAAAGATGGCCTTCTCCACACGTAAGCAGGCTTCTAAGCTTAGGCAGGGCAGGAGAAGAGGTTCCTCCTCCAAAAATTGGAGGAACTCAGACATCGCCACAAACAGATGAGCCTCTCCACATGCATGCAGGCCACTGAGCTTGAGGCTAAGCAGAAGGAGAAATTCGTCTTCCTCCAAAAACTGAAAAGGAACTCCAACTTCTCCAGAAAAAGATGGTCCTCTCCACACACCAGCAGACCGCTAAACTTAAGGCCGAGCAGGAGAAGGTGGTCCTCCTTCGAGAAATGGACGGGCTTAAAGAAAAGCTCCACATCAACCACAAGCAGGCCATGAAGCAGCCTGTGAGATGAAGGAGGCACACCAGAAACAAACGGAGAAGATGAAAAAACTCCAGAATGAGGAGGCCTTGAGCAACCTGGAGACCATAAAGCTCAGGGGCTTGGAGCTGCTGAAGACACTGGACCAAAAGACTGAGGAGCTGAAAAGGCTCCATGCAGAGAAGGCCTTGAACACACAGCTTACCATTCAGCTCAAGGCAGAGAAGGAGGAGAAGAAGGGCCTCCTCCAAGAAATGGAGAATCTGAAGATACTCCAGAAAGAGGAGTTGAGCATCCAGGAGCTTTCAATCAAGCTCAAGACAGAGAAGGAGGTTCTCAATGAAATAAAGGAGCATTCAATAGCATATAATAAACCCACCATCCCCACACACACGCTAACACCCATTTCCAACCCAGCATCGCCACACACACCCTTTTATAAAATAAAATATCAAATAAAATAATGTTCTGCCTGTAGGCTTATTGTTTTATTCCTGTTGAGAATTGTAAGTGGCACTGCAGTCAACATTGTATGCAGAGCATTTAAGACAGCTGGACAGAGACAGTGTTGTAGAGAAAATATAGGCTATAGCTGTATTGTATTGGATCTATAGTTGTTTTAATTTTTTAATGTATGAATTGTTTGTGTGGTTCTGCAATTTAATTGTTGTTGTCAAACTCAAACATGAAGCTGGAGCTGCTACATTACTCTACATTTAGGCTACCTCATCCTCTGAGAGAGCCAGAGCCGTTTATACGGTTGTTTAGGGCCACACACGTCCATCATGGGGTCACATAATTCAAGGATGTTTTGCATCACATAACCAGAATATAGGTTTTTATCTTGCAGTAGACTCTAAGCGCTATTAGTGACAGGAAAGCAGGCAAGACTGAAACTGCACGCGCATACACATAACCGTGTGATACGCACAGGTCCCGCTGGATGGCAGTGCACGTCCATAATATCAGACCCATCATGTAGAATAGCCTACGTGAGACCTGACACGAAAAGGCAAAGAATTTTGAAACCAGTAACTTTACTCAGCGTTGTTTTTTCGGGTTAACAATATTTGACATATCAAAATCGTGAACATCGATTCTGAAAAAACGAATAATGTAGTCTCACAGCACCTAGATGGTTCTCTCTCTCTCTCTCTCTCTCTCTCTCTCTCTCTCTCTGTGTAGCCTATTTGTTTGTGTATTAATGTTGTTGTCTTCGTCCCATTACATAGGGCTACCAGTTTGTTTTTCCTGATCTTCAAGGTGGACACTTGGTGAACATTTATTATAGGACAAAAAAACCCTATGAAAAATACACCGAATGAACAGCAGGGGTTGCTCTTTCTCAGCTTAGTTTGAAACAATCGCGATATTTCCGCCCATCAGTTACCTAAGTTACCCGTTTTGTCAATGGTGGATACTCAAGTACACGGTTGAGAAACATCAACATAGTAACCCGGGAAAGGCAACCTCAGAGGCGGGTAGCTAAACTTTTAACTCGGAATCTTACAACCCAGCTTGCATATTTGGTTGCCGGGACGCCTGACGCCGAGAAAACAGAATGGGCGCAGGTTGCTAACAAAGTAGCTAGTCTGGTACAACTGATAGTTAGCTATCGTTAGCCTGCTAACGTTAGCTGGATACGTTAGCAAGTGAGCTCTAAACAGACAGCTGAGCAAAGAAGTCCGAAGAAGTTGGGATTTCCTCATCATGAAGAAGATATCTTGAATATGGACGTTTAGACGGATCGGATCGTTGTCCTTAAGGTAATTGTTATGACGGTAACCGCTCGTTCTTAGTTTATGACCTCCTGGTCAGCTAACGTTAACGCTACCGAGTTTGCGGCTCTGACTATTCCCTGGACAGAGTAAGGCGAAGACATTCCGAAATAACTTCGTTTTGAAGTCAGCTGGCGTTAGGTGGAGTTCAAGACTGAGAACTATTGGATTGATATAGGTAGTTGTAGATAATTGAACAGAAAAATAGAAATGTTAACTAGTTTTAATGCGAATTGAGATGTTTAAAAATACCGGTAACAATTAACTGGTAGTTCATCTGACAAAGTAACGTTAGACTGACGCCGTGTTGTCCAAGTGCTGGGGCCTGCCTAATTTCTGGAAGGGACTTTTCAGATGTAGCCCTTGACACTAGTGTATTCGTGAGTTTACTTGGGAACTTCGGGGACTGAGCTGTTTGTTCCTCGCTACCGCTGTTATTGTTTTATATTTACAATAATAACGTTACCCGTTGTTGCCACCATCAACAATGGCTAATAGAGTCTCTAGATACTAGCTTGAGTTAGCCTGCTAGCTACTTTAGTTACTTGCTAACGCTAGCTAACGTCAGCATTATTACTTAAGTGTTGACTGACACAAACTTAACTATGAACAGAGAATGGTTTCAACTAACGCTAGCGTTCGCAGTTTTCAGTTCAAGCCACATCCATCCCAAAGTAGCTAACGTCAGCATTTTTCGCTTGTCAGATGACAACTCCTTGAAGCTTGTTTCTTAATGGCAGTTCATGCCATTTTACACATTGCTGATGAATTGACTCTTCTGGATTCAGATGCTATCAAGGGCACGGACTGCTGTCTGCTCCTCTAGCTTCAGTAAAGTTAATTTCACTGCCATTGTCTGTATATTTCTGATTAGGGTTGTGGTATTAATGGCCATCGTAGACCCATATATTAATATGAGGGGTTGTTATAAAGCACTCTTATCTGCTTAGAAGCAGAGGTAGTTGTTATTTTCTTCTTGTCTGCTCTGTCAGCCTGACATGATCACCCCCAAGGCTGTGTCATCTGATTGTTATGAGTAAACTGGCATGACTCAAGAGGAATGCTGGGAGTGTGAAATATGAGATGTCTGAGTGATCACTGCGTTTTCCTCAAAAAAAAACAAAAAAAACTCTTGTCAGCTTAGCAAGCTAGATATTGCATACAGAAATATCCATCAGTGGGCAATTTGATCTCTCATTTTGCCATGATTTTTATCATTAACTGATTGCTAAATAATTGAATTGAATCAACTTAACTCAGCAGGAGAGTGGCACAGTGTCAGTATCAACAAACCGACCCACTACTGTCTCAGAAGAGAGTTCTCTAATCAGAAACAATCAACTTCCTCTTAACTGATTCTGTGTTGTTGGCTTCATCAAAGTAGCTAGT
The DNA here is from genome assembly GCF_048128805.1 of Centroberyx gerrardi. NCBI lineage: Eukaryota > Metazoa > Chordata > Actinopteri > Beryciformes > Berycidae > Centroberyx > Centroberyx gerrardi. Next base: position 11,394,182 of record NC_136005.1, read on the forward strand.
TAGGACCAGGATAGGTCTGCTTTACTCTCTAACATTACAGGTGTTTTAAGTAAACATCATGTGCCTGGCATGTGGCAGACTTCTGTCCTGTTTTCCTTCCCTCATGAAAATCTTATGAGGAATTTGCTGCTGTAGAACCTGTTTTAAATGGCAGGGTAACAACTATCTACTGTCAACAGTCTGTCATAGTAGATAGATGTGTTATGCATAACTCATCTACCTATTATGACAATAACTTATAATAACTTAGGCTGTACCAATATGTATTGTTGATTTTGGATTGAGTCAGTTCAGATGCCGGATGCAGAGTGAAGCTTGACTGTAGCCTAGTCACAGGCAACTTTGTGGAAGTGAGTTGGTTCCATGTTTCAAAGTGCTTGGTGCTTTCTGTTTTAGTTGTATCCCATGTTTTGGTTTCAGTTAACAGAGTTGGTTTTATCTGTCTGAGTGCTGAGATGTTGCTGCATTTGTCACAAAATCAACTCCTATTTGTTTTGACCCTCTCAGAAGCATCTTGCTGTAAAGATTTTGCTTCTATTGTAAGTCAAAGGATCATCCCAGAGCAGGGATGATTTTCGGAAACCACCCCCAGTTGTGGTTAAATCCTGTTCCGTTACTCATGTCCTCAAATTGATGAAAGTAAAAGCACAGGGCAAAGCTCAGGATGTGTGACTGAGCAATTACCCCTTAAAGTGATTTTCACTTTGGTAGAACACATCCACTTTTTAGCACATGCGCTTCTATAGGAGTTTGCGAACAGTTACTTTGGGACCTCATTCTCACCACCACTCATGTTCATATTGAAAACCTAAATATCATACTTGTAACATATACACAAATGGGACAAAATAGACCCAGGCTATATTGTACCAACCTTTATCCAGCATATGTTTGCAATTATTGATAATTGAGGGCTGGGGATACAGCTTCAATGTCAAGGTGACTTTGGTGACAGCAGATCCCCAACCCAGCTAATGTTGGAGGTTGACTGCTCTTGAACTCCTATGGAGGTGTGTGTGTGCTGAAAAGTGATTTTATGTGTTTTATATTCTACCAAAGTGAAATACAGGTAACATACTGGGATTTAAAAATACTCAAACTACTGACGATAAAATACTACCACTGATATACCAGGAATATTTTCTTCTTTTATTGACTTTTTGTGTTGACCTCCATCAAGCATATGTTTGTTTCCATATCGTTTGTCTGCTGTCTAACCCTGGCTGCAGGCGAACGGGAGAGATGAGGAGCAGCAAGAGGACTGAGGTATCTCTTAAAAGCTCCGCACAGCAGCTTACTGGCCAGGACAATGGCAGAGGTGCATACAAATTTTATTCAGTTTGATTGTATTAATGTTTATGCTCAGAGTTAGTATGGTGGTCTCATGGTCACTTTGAATTTTGTCACAAATCTGAGATGCTTAAAATAAATGTGTTGGTAGGGGTTGTTTACACCACAAGAGGTTCTCAATCTGTGTCCTGATTTGCTTTTACTCTCCCCATCTTTCTCAGAGCTGACAGCTGCATGGAAAAGTTTGGCTCAGTCCAAAGCTGCTGTAAGTACACTTGGAACAGTTTTCTGCTTAATGACTTTGTTTTGAGTTAGTCAACGATTTATAATGAATTGCCATTTTTGGGAAGTAAGGGCGTGCAATCTGAAATATCTGAGATGACAGAGATGACTCTTTCATCTTCATTTATATCGCCCAAGGAGTCTGACATTTGTGTTCCCACCCTGCAGTTGCGGCACATAGAAAACCGTCTGGAGGCAGCTCCAGGGACAGGGGTTCTCCTGGACTCTGTCATGGACTCCAAGAAGAGTTCCTCCAGGAAGCAGAGCCGCAGAGGTGAGTATTCCAAAATTTTAAACAAAATATGCTATGAGAACATATTACTGGTCACATTATTATTATTATAATGTGACATTACATTACAGAATCAAGAGATGACAATAATACGTCCTGCTTGTGAATTTGTTTACTTCTAGCAGTCCATATTAGGCTAAGCATACAAGAGTCCCTCACAACAGATTTTAAATTTTTGACATTCAGCATGAGATTTTAACACTGCTCTTCCTACCTCAGATGGACGACGAGTGGATGACACAGGAGGGTCTTCTAAGTGGAGGGGACGTAGTCACCAAAGCCCAGAGAAGAGTAGCTCTCGCAGTCCGCTGAGAAACACCACCCAGGACAGCAATGTCCGTAGGAGCAACAACGTGGAGTTTAGGGAACCACTGGCTTCCTACAGGTACACACACTAAAACCCTGTCATCAATTATCCCCAGCCACCTCTCTGTAGGAACATTGCTATTGGATAGGAGTTTATGCAGTCATACCCAGGGCTGGGTACCGATGGTCGGTGCTTTTTGGTACTGACCGAATCAGTACTGCACACTACTGAAATGTGTTAAAACATTTGGTGCCAAGGTTTTGTACTTGAATGGTTAATCTTACATCCTCTTTCATCCCATCACCATACCTGTTCTACAACCTGTGTTGGCTTTTGCATTGTATAATAAGCTTTTATTCAACATGCATATCGAAAAAAAGTGCCATTTTGGTACAGGTTTCAAATTCAAGGAATCGGCACTGCACCAAACATTTTTAATCCATACTGAGCCCTAGTTATACCAAATGGTGATTATGTTGTACAGAGTGAAGACAACTGAATTGCCAAGATAAGGTTAATTTGCCTGCTGGACTGTGATATTTTTCCCTGTATTATTGCATCAATTGAATGTTGTTCAGACTTACTACGTCAGAAGAGCTGTTTCAGACAAATAACAGCCTGCCCCTGAGGTTCTTTAGTGTACAAGACCTCCTTTCAGAGACCATATGCTCTTGACATCCCCTGCTTGAATAGCTTACATGCCTCAGCAATAAGAGGTTTAAGCACCATTTTATTAAAAGGTTAGTACAAAGCCTTCAAGACTAATTTCCAGTGTTGGGTTAGTGCAAAGTCTTCTTGACTTGCTTCCAATATTGTTACTCAAAACAGTGCAATACGATTATTAGATTTTAATTATGACTGAAATATTGTACACAATGAAAAAATAAGTTCAGTTGTTTTATAACATTTGAAATTTGAATTTGAAATTTGAATCATCATTTGAATGTTGTTAACCATTAAGCGAGACAAGTCCGAAAATGAAATGAACAGTTTTAATATTGCCAGCAAATGTGCATACTAGTACATGGAAATTCAAATCAAATTGTATTATTGCATTTAAATATTCCTTTTGTCCCAGATAATGCATGCATAAGTATAAAATTAAAAATGTGACTGTGCGGTTGCATTGTCATGTTCCAATTTGCATTAACATTTGAATTAAGCTAACTTAACATTTCCACAGTCATCAGATCAGCAGCTACAAGAAAGTATAATTGTGTTTCAAATTCATGCAAGTAATGTCGATGAAAGAGTTCACCTAACAGCAGGGAGCAAGCTACTTTCCCAGTTCTGCATTCCAGTTTAATACTGAAACCAAAACCTTTCCACCAAGCAATGTGGTCAAGCAAGGCACTTTTTCCTGCTCTCTCCAGCACAAATGGATGAAAATATAAACTGACTATGCATTAAATTTGAGAAACTCAAGTCACCAGTAATCTTATTCTGCAAGTGAGTCTCAGCATCAATGAGAGCAGTGTAAGAATTGCAATACCAAATCAGTTGGGAGATTTTAAATGGTGTCATTGAAAAAAGTGACATCTCAAGTGTATACATACTCCCTTCCTGCAGCTATACCCTTTGACTACCCACAAATGTGTTCTTGGTGCAGTCTCAGTGAGTGGTAAATTAAGAGTAAATCTTGATCCTCTTCCTGATCCTGTGTAATCTGGTTTCTGTCCAGGGAGGCCACCCCTCCGCCGCTGCCCCCCTCACAGCTGGAGGCCTACAGCCTGCAGTCAGTGCCTGGGTTTTCGTACCCATCCTCCCCGCCTGCCTCAGATCCTCTCCTCAGTCAGCTGGTCTACCAGAGAGACACCAGGGACAAACAGACGGACAGGGACCTGGACAGCACACACTCCTCGGCTCTGGAGAGCACAGAGGTCCGCTACCTCAATGACCTGGACACTCTGAGGACTGTTGGCCAGTCACATCCCACAGGGGTACGAGCCCCTGCTAGGGAGGGGGCTGGGGAGGACGGTACGCCCAAAGCACAACTCACACAGAGCATGGAGAGCCAAGAGTCAAGCCCATCCTTAGCTCCAGCCCCAGGCTCTGTGGGCCGAGGGGAGAGCTCTGTCTCCACCAGCCCTGGATCAGCTTCCCAACGGCTGGAGAATCTACGGCGCCGTCAGCCTGACGATAAGCTGGAGAAGCTGAAAGAGCGTATTCGCAGGCAGAGACAACATCTGGAGGAGGCTGCAGAGAGAGACAGGCTGCTGGGATACCTGGAACAGCCCATACTGGGAACTGTGGGGAGTGACGGTGGTGGCGCTACCACTATGCCCACAGCGAAAATACGGAAAGTTGCAGCTGCGCCACCTGCACCTATATACAAAGGTATCTTGTCTGTTGCATCCGACCCAAACTCTAACTTGTTTGCTTGTTTGACTTATGAATTATATAACATGACAATTAAATGTTCAGTGATATTTTGGTGGTTTTGGATAATAGATTTAAGCAATGCAGTACAAAACTGGTAGCTACAGTTTATATTTTGGATCCTTTCTGTTTCTCTCAGGTTTCAACAGTACTGAGACAAAGATCCGGACCCCTGATGGGAAAGTTTGGAAGGAAGAGGAGTTTCATAATCTTAGCAGAGAGATCTACAGAGACCTGTCACGGCAGTTCGCTGGTGAGCATGGAACACACACACACACACAAACACACATACACACTTTTCCTGAAAAACACTGCATTTGGCCAGCAGACTCTGCCCTGCTTTCTCGTCATTGGATCTAAACGCAACTGGCACATCACGCTCGGTTTAAATAGCCAGGCTTTTCTCTACGTACTCCTAACTGCTGGGGCACTGGCAGGAAATTACTACCACTAGTTCAAAGGACACATAGTAGTTTAACATCTAGTATCTCACTGAAAATTAATTGTTGCCCCTTAAGTAAGTCAATCAAAGTAGCTGCTTTCTGAGAAGATCAAAGAAAAATGTTGAATGAGAACACGTCAGTAGAGGTTTGGGTGTCCTAGTATGAATCTGGGGGACGTTGTGTCTTCTGTGCGAGGAGTGTTGCATGTGGTTAGGGTTTTTCTGCAGCAGAGCCTCCAGGCATTTTTCCACAACCATGGCAGAGCAGCCCTGGTTTCTTTCCCGTACTTACAGGGACTCATCTTCCCAGAATGTTCTCTCGTCTCTGATCTGCTTCGGTCTCTCTGTGTTCCTGGGCTTCCAGCCAGGTTACAAGACCCCATTCCTGCTTACTGATGCCCCCACCACCCTCAAACACACTTGACCTAAATAACTGCAGTATAACCTTGATTATGCGAACCCATTCGGATGGTGGTCATTAGGAAGAATTAAATGTACAAACACTGAAATATATTACAATTAAAATAGCAGAGATAGCAGATTTCAGTTATTATGTTGATTCTATTCAATTGTATTTTAATATTATATAAAATGTCACAGCACATTTTGACTGCTGGCAGATTGCTGATTCAGAAGTCTGAGCTACAGATAAACAAGGTTCTGCTGTAAATTGTATTGAATCAGCCAGAAGCACAAATTATGTTTGCTAGTGTCTAAATCTGTTAGCAGCTGTTTACTGAGGAGTTTAGTATGCCAAGTGTTTCATTTTCAGATATACCTCAAGATTTTTGACACAGAGCTTACACGCGTTTCATCCCACTGCTGACTTTTAATTTCATTTGTTTATACCACGCAGAGATGTTTGTTTCTCATTTCTTGGTCTATGGTTTCCGTGCCGTGCTCGGTGGCTTATTTTCCCTGTGTGTTTTTTGTACAGAGAGCACCAGATCCAGGCACCAACAGCAGAGGGAACAGAGGCCAGCAGACAGGTCCAAAGAGAGGCGGCCTCCCAAACCAGTCAGGAAGGTCCACAAAGCTGCCCTTGCCTCTGACTCAGATGCAAAACCAGGTATAATAACTTTTTTATATTGAGCGAAGTGGGCAGCTCTCTCTTCTTGGTATTTTTTCTTTACTGAGATCGTAGGAAAGCTGAGAAGGTGGAAGGATCTAGCAGGTTGTGATCATTGGACAGTGAGCACGTTCCAAAGACCTTAGGGCCTTAACTATTGAACCATCTGTTGGCTCAAATGCCCTTTTCAGCATTTGAGCCCACAGCACCTTTTCTTTGACTTTCACTCTAACATCTGTCCCTTTTCAAGTCAGTTGTATTCTATGTATTTCTCGTCTCTCCTTATCACTCTCTTTCATTCTCCCTTTAGTTTTCTGTTATCTCACCCTTTCTCGCACAGCAACACTTCTGCTCTCACAGATGCAGTAATCATTTGGCTGGTGTCATCTCTGCTATCTAACACCTAACTGGAGTCCATTAAAATACAGAATCTTACTCTGCTGCCGACTGAACACACACTGAGTCTGATAACATAAATCACTTACTGTTTACATGCAACTTAATCATCCATTAAAAATGTAATAATTCCAACAGGGTTTTTTTTACACTGATTCCAAACGACTTTATGTCAAAATTGCATCAACTAGGCTGTAGTAACCAAACTTTTTTTTAGGAATTTGTACATTTTTCATACTTAATCCAATACAGCAGTCTGGGTTTTTCATTTGGGTTGTGTAGATAATCCATTTGAGCCTCATGTAAATGTAGTCAGAGTCTACAATCCAATAGTCTACACTCCAGTTTTTGCTCAACAGGGAGCCTCTCTGAACACTGTGGTAACTGTCCATCCACCCGCTTGTCCCATAAATGGCCTGCATATGTTCCAGTACATGAACCAGAGCCACTGCTGGCTGCCCAGGCTGTGTTAAGTCTCTTATCCCTGGAGAAATGTCCAGTATGTGTGACACTCTGACTGTGACTAGCAAGTAGCACAGAGACACCCTTGTAGAAGAATGTAGAATGGTAACCACCTACTGCTTGAACCTGGCCATGGCAGAGCTCGGACAGCTGAGTAAACTGCCCCTGGGTACTCTCACAAAGATGCCCCCAAAAGCATGCATGTAGGAGGCACACATGAATAAATACACATACATCAGCTTTGTTTTACTTTTTCAACTCTCTCTGTCATAATCTTGGTTTCCATCTATGTACTTTATGCAAATTATGATGGATTTTATGAGAAAATCTGAATAGAGATGGCACATTTCAATAAAACTTCCTCGATGTGGCCACAAAGTTTTTATGCTTGCTTGAGGAAGAAAAGGTTTTTTGTTGCTAAAGAAATTCTGAGATAAATGGCAGGCATTGAGCATTGACAAATGGAAATGCGTTTGTCAAATACATAATGATGTAGGCTTAGCATGATCATCCTGATGAACGGTGCCATCTCATTGGAAAACAGTTGAAAAGTAGCTTTGGATATCCTGAAAGGCTGTCTGTAAAATATCTGTCCTCCACAACCTCTCAGAGGTGAGATACATGCTGTTGCTCCCATGTATAGTGTAGTATGTAGCTGCCTGTTGTGGTTGGATGACCATTAGTTGATGCATTACAATAATGCCTAGTGCATGTCTGTTTTTGTCTTCGGATAGCATGAAATATGGCCAACAGTAGCTGCCAAAAAAACATGAAGTAGCATAATACTTTTCTATTCTTGAAAGACTTCCCATTGACTCGTGGATGTGTGTTTTGTGACATAGCTCTGTTAAACTGCCAGGAAGCGTATTTATTTGCTCCAATTCAGGAGATGGAAATGTGGGTAGTTCATATTTAATTTTTTGTGACATTTCAAAAGTTCACTTGAAGTTTGCTTGACAGTTGGATGGAAACATAGCCAAACACACACACAGACACTTTGTGTCTCTCCTGCTCTCTTGCTCTCATTCATTCTATGTCTGCCTGTGTTTCTTTTGCACTCTCTTTATCCCCTCCATGCATCCTCATGCTGTAGTCTGATCCTGTTTTCCAGCTTTTGGCTTGTCTTTCCTCTCTGGCTGGTCTCTGTTCCATGCCGGCACAGCACTATAAATAGCCCCCTGAAATCTGTGATCAAGTTCAGCCCTGTTGGCTCATCCACACAGTACAAACAGCTGCTTGGTTAGTAGCTGTGCAGCTTCATTACCACGCGCTGCTCTGATGTGCAGGGTCCACACATGTCATATTGGACTGGTGTTTGGAAGTCAAATGAATTTGAATAGCCAAATAAGAATCTGCATTTAGTGATATCTCTGTTTTTATGGATGTTCCACATCCCGAAGTTCCAGCATGGTGCTGTGCATCATTTTCTATTTCCTCTCGGATAATCCCTGCTTGGAGTCATTTTCACAAACTCAGTTTCACAAGGTCATGCATAAACCAGAGATGTTAAATTAAACTTGCATGAAACTCAAAGAATTTGGTTTGCCCTGGAGATTCATAGTAGAGAGGCACATGCATAATGTAGTGTGGCTTCTCTTTTTCTTTTATGACAGTGGAGATTCTTGCCATTCAACTGCTTTATTAAATTAGTCTTATTGAAGCTGTCAGTCTTGCCTGTCATGTCTTTTTCCTCTATTTGTGCCGTACTCTAAGCAGTGTGTGTGTTTAATCAAGCAAGCGTCAGTGGTGGCGTGTGTGCATATGCGTAATCATATTCTGCGAAGCCAACATGAACCATATTGACTTACATAAAGGTGTATATGGCCTTTAACACACCAGAAGTGCCTTTTGAAACTTAAGCGGTGCTAATTCTACAAAACCCTTCACTGGCAGCATCTGAGGTGTTAACTTTCTGTGTTCCTGCAGTGATCAGCCCTGCGTCGTGGCGGGAGGGCCAGAAGCTGGTGAAGATGGTGCTGGGTCCAGTTCCCAGGCTGCCCAGCGAGGACAGGCCCCCGCCAGCTGACAGACTGAGCAAGACAGGTGGGCCTGGAGACCTAAACATTTACCCCTCTATACGTGCCACTACACCCCTGTCTTATGTTACCGCGTTAGCCCCCTTTCTTCTTATCGACGACCAACCCCGCCATCCATAATCCAGTCTTCTCTGCTGCAGCTATTTCTCAAACAGTCTTCTTGTACCTTCTCTTGACACACCGTTATTAACCATCTCCATATTTTGGGCTACTGTTTCTTTCCCGCCACACCTTTCTTGTCTTTACGTTCTACTCCCCCCCCCCAGGCCCCCCCCCCCCCCCCCCCATCGTGTGTCCTTCTCCTCACTTTCTGTTATCTCTCCTTGCTTTAGCCCTTCCACCAATAAAATCAAATATAAATTTCAGTATTGGGCACACTGTTGCTGTTGCCTGTAGTGGAGTTTGTGTATGTAGTTGGAAGATGTTATATATGGTCTCCAGTGTGTAGTTTTGCATGTCCGGGACACACAGTGTGACAGCCAGACAGGCAACACAGCCAGCCAGAGGAATATCAATAAATAAAGAGTATACAGCTTCCACTATGCACACACAGCCACAGTCTCTGTCTACTGTACACACTATCTTCTTCTCTCTCTGTCTGTGCTAGCCTAGCCCATGCTGGCTGCCGTTGACCGGAAGGAATAGAGATTGACTGGCTGTTTCTGGCTGGCTGCACAATTACACATGGTCTGATTTCCTGAGGTTGCCCCCAGTGCAGGAGGCATGTACTCTGGGGAGAGGCAGAGTAGGGCAGGGAGATGCTTCATAATGATTATCGCTGCAGCCATGTTGTGAAAAAGCACTGTGCACTGTAAACACCCATGTCTGGATTAGACACTGTAAAATCTAGTTGGGTATTTTCAGTTTGGCCCAGATTAGAGCCTTGCCTCTCAAGCCCCATTTATAAAGTTACTGTTTCTCTTTATCAGCCAGCACTCTGCCAATGCTGGTGTGCATTTCTTTCCAATTTCTAACTGTCTACCAGTTACCAACCGGAATATCTTGCCTTTCTGTAAATGTCCTCCAGGTCGCCCGCACCGCTCCAGTTCAGACCCATGTTCAGAATCAAATTGGCGATCGCGCCCCAACAGCACAGAGAGGCCTCGCAGCGGCACCCAGGGAAGATCTAATACCCACTCCACAACCACGCCCATTCCCTCAGCTGCAGCTCAGGACAAGGCCCCAGTGGCTGCAAGCACAGAGCTGCTATCAGCAGACATCCAGGGTATACTGGTTGACCTGCAACTGGAGTGCAGAGCAGCTGAGAAGGAAGAGAGGGCCCGGCAGAGGTCCCGGGGAGGGGACAGCGGTAGGAGAGGGAGAGGGGGATCAGGGTCACGAACAAGGGCTTCAGTCTCTGCCTGGGGGGCTACCACAGCAACAGGTAGCTCCTTAAGAGGCTGCCGCAGCGCCAGCCCCGCCAAACGCCAACCTGAGCCCATCACCACTGCTGAGACAGGGCAGAAGAAGCGTCACTATGACGCCGACACTGTTCGCCAGTACATTGCCCGGCAACAGGAAGAGAGGAAGAGGCGTCAGGCGGTGGAGAAGAGGGAACAAAGGGAGGAGGCAGAGAGGAGAAACCAGAGACTGCAGGAGCTCTACAGGAAACAGAGAGGAGTAGCTAAAGCAGTGGCCCTTGCCACTGAGGCCCCTGTGGCCCCTGTGCAGAAACGACTACAGGAGACCTACACCAAACTACTGCTGGAAGAGGCCCAGCTGGGAGAGGAGGCCACACAGACACAACCTGCTGCTGCTTCTACTTCTAGTCAACTGGTAAATATGCAGCACTACCACATTAATGAAACCTGTATTAGGTAAAAAGAGTAATAGTGTAAGATTGCATAAACTAATCACATGTGTAAGAAGAACTATGAATTTATGTGTGTGGATATGTGTTCTGCAGCAGAGACCGATGTACCAGCCCTCAGGAGAGTCGGACAAGGAGAACAAAAGACTAGGGCCGCCACGGAGTCCCTCAAGCAGCGATATGTCTTTGTCTGAACAGTCACCCCCTCCACTATCCAGGTACACACACACACATACCTGCCTGCCCACCTCCTTCACTGTCCAGAAAAACAAAAACAATACACTGTTTTATACCGGTACACATGCACACAGATAAGCACACAAACTCTCTGCAAGTACATATTTTTTCATCTGCTGGAAATAATGTTTGGTAGATAATTACTAGGGAATCACCTGACTGTGCCAAACAGAGGAACTGTTTGTTTTCAGACACATGGTTTCTATGAACACCCCTTGCAAGTGCCACGGAAGCCTTATGGCGCTGCATTTTAGTACCGGATGAAATGAAAATAGGGAACTTTTACAGCCGCAGCTCCTATTTTAGATGCAAGAAATAACACCTCAGATAATTCTGACTGGAGTGAACATGAGGGTATGTAATCTTCTTATTTAGGAAATGGATAAATCCTGCTCCTTGGTTTTTATGGAGTTGGTATATTCAGTTTGACTCATCATTTCCCCTCCAGTTACATGCCTCAGTGGTTTTTAGCTACACTCAGGATGGCAGCCATGAGGATTTTTTTTAATGCTTTTATTGGTGTCTTGGTACCTTGTAAGCCTATGAATTCTAAACTAGTGAATAATTCATTTGGTATGAATAGTTTTAAAATGCCTTGTGTACAACTATAAAGCACAGGTCATAGAGATTATGTCTCCATGTCTTTGTAGGTACTCTCTTAGTGCAGATCTCTTAGTGCTAAGTGCAACCACCATCTTCTACTCTTGGCTGAGAAGCTCCATTGGAGCAGTTGGGGGCTCAGTGCCTTGCCCAAGGGCAGCTTGATGGTAGTTGTTGAGAGAGAGGAGAGCACTTCTTGTTCACTTCCCCCATCCAGGTATTCACAGCTGTTCTGGGGATTCAAAATGACAATCCTCTTGTCAGCCTCAGTAACATTATTAAGTCAAACAGACACACAGATCTTTTGTTTGATCTTTGTTGAATTTAACCCAGCTCTTTATAGCCTAGTGGATTACTAATCTCCTTTCTCTCTCTCCTTCTGTTCTTTCTACTCTGTGTCGCTCCCACTCATGTAGGAATGATCTGGGTGTGGGAGTTCCCTCCTGGCCTCAGCCTGACCGCCTGAGCCCAGCTGTCCGACTTGCCACCGTCACCAACAGCGGTGCTCTGGCACCCTCTGGTGACCATCTCCTCTCTCAGCTTCTAGGGCTGGAGACTGTGGTGGCTGCTGGAGAACACCAACATGCCCAGCACCCAACCACAGCACCTCCCAACAAGCCACGGTCCAAGATGTCCCGCATCGAGGCCCTTAAGGCCACAGCCGCGTCCCTCTCTAACCGTATAGAAAGTGAGGCACGGAAACTGGCCGGGGAGGGCATCAACTACGGCTCTGCAACTACCATGGATGTGGATGCCATTTTGGCTCCTCAGCCCTCTCAGATTAACGTTGATGATGGGCGCTGGGCCAGTGCAGTCAGCCCCCCTGTCAGGGAAACGACTGCAAGTGCCATGACAGACACTAATGACCTGGCTTTGAGGATCCAGAGGATTTTGAGCAGCGCAGGTCAGAGTTCATACAGTGGCGCAGCTTTGCCGGGTGTAGGCAATCTGCACAACTTCAGGGGGCAAAAAGAAAAGAATGGTCACACACAAGAAGGGAGGACGCTAGTCAACGGCTTGGAGAAGGTGGACAGGATGGACGAAATGGCACAGAGGAGAAGGTACAGAGAGATGGAGGAGAAGGAAGAGAATAACATGGACAGAAAGAGGACAGATCTCCATGACTCAAGTGGAGGTTCCATCAGTGAGGGTCCTCTCCTGAGTGAGGGGAGTCTTACTGAGGATGATGCAAGCCCTCCTCACCCCTCCAGCAATCACATACCTAGACCAGCAGATCGCCTGGGTGCTGTGGACTACTGCGTGGGCCAGAGAGGGGACTACCAGCGCCTGTCCCAGTTCCAGAGGGAGGCAGAGAAGTTTTCGGCCCTCAGCTCCCCCTTTGCTCAGCGGGACAGCAGCAAAGCAGCCTGGGAGGAGCTGAGCAAAGGAAGCCCTCTGAGCGTCATCAATATTTTCACCAAGAACCTTCATGGCCATGTTAAAGGTTAGTTCACACATGAGTACCTTGCCACAAAATATCAAAGTCAAATTTTCCTGTGTACATTTTTTTTAGATGTGGGGGAAATTTGGCTCTGAGACCCAGCTTCAGTCCAGAGTGGATTGAGCAATCCGGCCAGATGATGAATTTTCATTGTCATTTTTCATTGCGTTTACATTTTTAGTTGTGGCCACTACAGCAGAATTAATGTAAAGGAACCATAAGGTCCATAAGACCTATGCTCATCCTAACCCTAATACTAGAATGTTTCTCATATTAATAATGCTGTGTAGTGTACATACTGTCATACTACATACTGACAGTCTTGGGCACTCACAAGATTGTAGAGACATTTCTCCTTAATCTGTTTTATCCTGTGTCTTGTCCTGTAGTGGCTGAGGATAAGGCAGAAAGGAACTCTCCCTCTGTCCGTTCTGTCCAATCCGGAGCTTCCCCCGGAGACGCAGCAGTCTATGAAGATGACTTTGTGTCGTCCCGTAGCAGTGGAGCCAGTGGCCAGTCGAGGAGAGGATACAATGGACACAGGTAAGAGAAATCAAATATGGACATGTTCATAAACTGTCCACTGGGTGGCATCCATGTCACACAACTGACAGGCAGATCAGAAGCCCAGAACAGTTCAGAGCAAGTGGTATGAAAAACACTTCATTAGTAAGGAATATGATTAGCACAAATACTATGTAACATGACTCAAAATGCCATGTTAAGTATCTTTTAAATTTTACCCCACTGTTATTTCATGTTAGCCGAACATAAGTTAGTTGATGATTTCACCTGTTTTTTGCCTGTGTTTTTGTTGTGCTTCTGATCACAATGGACAGCTACGGCAGATCCTGTATTTGATTTGAAGTGATTTGATCATCATCATCTCTTTCTCTCTTCTCTGCCAGCGTGAGCAGTCACTTCGAGGAGCTGATGAGGAGATCTCCCTATGAGAAAAGGACAGGAGACTTCAACTCCCACCATTCATCCCTCCACTCATCTATTCACTCACCTCATCTTTCCTCTGGCTCCGCATCTGGCTCCTCACCCCTCTCCAAGGGCTCCACCGGAAAGAGAGGTGACAATCAATATTATTGCTAAACTGTATGACTGTGAATTGTCAACTTTTTTTAAATCAGGAAAACACTGGATTAGATTGAAGCCTCAGTTAAACATGCCATCTCTGCAAGATCGCATATTTTTTCGGTGATAACTCCCTCTGTCATACCAGATAACATCTCCCTTTCTCTGCAGGCACAGCATCAGACCGGAGTGATGCCACTCTGGTGGAGGAGCGGAGGAGCCCCTGCTCACCGCCCTCGGAAGCCCCATCTGCCGACTCCAGGAAGAGGGGCTCAGAGAAAAGTTCTGCCCACAGCCAGGCCAAGAGCGTCCACTCGGATGGCACACTAGGGGGAGCGTCAGGGCATTCTCTCCGAAGGTAATGGATCCTGGGCAGATTGCACTGAATGAAGAAGATTGTTAGTTTTGTGTAGTTGACTGGTGTAAAAGTTCAAAACTTTCACCTGCAAGGTTCCATCACATTCCTTTTTTTCAAGGCTTTTGAATCAAGAGCCCCTCAAAGATATCTGATTGAATAGTATGTACAATGGTTTCAGAGAAGAGGGTAAATGGAGTTCTCACGAGTTTGCATTACCCTCACCTTGAGTTGTCTCTGGTATTTCCTTCCTTCCTGGTTTTCAGTAACCCCCAGAGCAGCACTGCTTTGTGGGAACAGTGGTGGTGCTATTGGCATTCAGAGGAATGAATATCATGCTGCCCTTCAAGTGTTAGGGTATAGATTCATAGATAGTCTGTTTTTCAGGGTAATGGCTCAATATAGTCATGTTACTTTCCTGGTTCTAATCTGATTTATCACCATGGTGTAGTGATAAATCGCACATTTTTTTCCCAAGACCGCTGCACCTCATAATGTTTACTCTGTTTTAAAGGAATATCTAAATGAACTTGGAAGGCCACACCAGCCACACTGTTTCCTTTCCTAAGTATTTCCAAGCCAAGATAAAATGCAGTCTCAAAATCTATGCACAGTTGGGGATGAATGGGATCTTTTCAGCACTGGGGCATCTCAGTTGTTTCTATCCCAAACACTCAACTTAATTACTCAAAGGTTAATTTATCTGGGCATGACCAAGTCCTAATTATTAAACTGTGCATAGAGAGCTCAAGTTGAGGCTGCCAGGCAAAACAGTCTTGTGGCTTGCTGTTCTGTTGAAGGCTTGAGGGCTTTAGCAGCCGTGTAGAGACCAGCAGCAGGAGGAGGCTGCAGCTCGCCCAAAGACAGAACACTGGCTCTTTTGTTTTGGGGGCTTGCAAGGTGGTTGGTCAGGGCGGCCGGCTTCACCGCAGCTTGGGCATGTCTCCAAGGGAGAGAAGAGGAGAGAGGTTGTTTGTTTTTTTTCTTCTCTTTTTCTTTACCCCAGTAGTGACATTTGAGCCCTCTAATGGCATGTTTCTGAAGCCCAGGTGGCAGATTCTTGCCATACCATGAAGCCTGTCTGTCTTCCAAGGTGATGGTAAGACATTCACAATTCAGACAGAACTAACTGTCTGTCTGTCCTTCTGAGTGCCATAAACAGCGCCGCTTGTTGTTATACTTGTGTGGTGACTTACTGTCCGTTACTGTGACAGACACAACCATAAAAATGATTTCTTTAGGGAGAGCACATCTATTACTAATGGCTTCATTATGTTTTTGCTTTTGACTGATTACAAATCCCTAGACACTTAGTTGCATGTTTATCTGTTCATGTGACAGCTAACTGCTTTCAGCACTGAGGTCATGGTAATGTTATTGTGTTATGGTATGGTACAGAGTCTCAGGGTCATCCTTGGAGAAAAGAGGTGGCATTGTCTATCCTGCTGGCCCCAGTGCGGAAACAGAATGTATACCCTGATCTCTTTAGACATCGTCCTTGGCCTCTGGTCCATCTCTCAGCAGCACAATATAGCCATTCATACTCTGTGCCTCACACAGTAGGGTTACTCTGCTTGAGTCAGTTCTAGCCTTTCCTGGGCCAGGGGCCCCCTTTTCTTTACTATTCAAACAACCTGCTCCTGTCTTCAAGATGGCCACCCCACTATGTAGAGCTTACAACATGCAAAGCACAATGAACTGATTAAAATATTCTGTTTAATATGATTTACATGGTGCATATCACATTAATGTCCACTTTTCTGCTATTTTTCACACATCTAACCATTAACTGTGAAACCCATTAACCTGAGAGCTGCAAATGTATCCACTCTAGAACATATCTTCTTTCGATTTTAGCTTAATATCACAGTAGTGAATGCACCTTCCATTTGCTAATGGTATACCCTAAATTGCTACATGAGTAACTGAGCTTCCCTCCATTTTTTCTTTATCCTATCTCTAGTTTGGGGCTGGACAGTAAAAAGTCTCCAGTGGGCAGACTTGGCCTGGCTTCTCCTTCTGGCTCTCCAGGCCCTGGGTCTCCTCCGGGGGCAGACTCTCCCAGCGATTCCCTGAGAAGTGGCTCTCTGGTGGGGGCAGACAACCTGAACATAGGCCTGGGTCTGGGGAATGGATCCTTAGCAACACACACCACAGCACGCAGTGGTAGAGCAGAGACCAAGACAACAGGTATATAATGAATTCGGGATGCATTGTGGAGTTGGAAAAAATGCAATTTCAGCTGCGGTCTAATATCTAAGAAATGACATTCAGAATGGTCTTTTCTCTTTTGCATTGTTTAAACACTAGAGAGTGTAAGTTTAGAAAGTTTCAACTTGGGTCACCACACTTCCAGTGAGGTCAGCTGAACTAACTACTGTGTAGATGTAGGCAACAAGATGGACTCAGGTGAAAGTGAAATGTAAGACGCTCCTTCAAGCTTTAAATCTGCTGTGTGGTAGCATTTTAGGTTTCCAATTAAGGACAAAAACAGCAACAAGACAACTGTCTTACAAAGATTGCCTTGTAGATATGTTGTTGAGTCTTAAAAAACATTTTTTGTTGTTTTTTACTCTTCAGGCTTATTTGGGGATAAAATTGGTCTTAAATTTGAACTGGCATTAAAAAGGTCTTAAAAAGTTTTAAATTTAACATAAAACATGTCACTCTGTTTATGGTTTGCACTTTTGTTTTGTTTTTGTTTTCCCTCAGAAATAAAAAGGGGTTTGTTTCAGACATAATTGTCTTCATTCAGATTTTCCTCAAATATCGTGATAATATTGAACCGTTAGCTGAATGTATCGTTACATCCCAGTAAGGAACTATTGATATATTGAGCATGTACCTCCTCATTCATCTTTTGGCCCTTACACATTTGTATATCCTTGGTTTGGATGATAGAAGTGCAAAGAATACTCTCTACCAACACCCCTCTCTTCATTTCTCTCTTTCCTCATCTGTCTTTCCTTTCCCCCAGGTGAGCTACTGTATGCCCCTGGAGTCTTGCAGCAGCGTATGTCAGCAGAGCTCAACTACCTGGAGTCCATTGAGGAGTCTGTCCGTCAACTGGGGGACGTGGAGAGGCTGAGGGGCGTGTCCATGGCTCAGCAGGAGAGCGTGTCATTGGCCCAGATACTCAAGGTGAACGAGGCGTTGGATCAAAAGTTGTATTATTATGAAAATTAACCTTAAACTATAATTACTTACATTTTAGTTCTCCTCTCTCGTATGCAAATGGTTACAGATGATAGAGGACGTACTTCTGGGTTTTTCGTCAATACGTTTTCATGGACTGCTGCCGTACAGTGATGTATGGTGATGTAGTGTATATAGCTAAATCTTTTGATAATTGTAAGACAACACATACTCAAGAGTTTTACAATAAAACACATTGTTCTATAAGCAGTGC
Source organism: Centroberyx gerrardi (assembly GCF_048128805.1). Lineage (NCBI taxonomy): Eukaryota > Metazoa > Chordata > Actinopteri > Beryciformes > Berycidae > Centroberyx > Centroberyx gerrardi. Next base: position 11,412,072 of record NC_136005.1, read on the forward strand.
TTCTATGTATGTAATTGTGGTATAGGCTATGTTTGGTATCCGTGTAGTTGCTAATGTTGATTGGCAAAACAAGGTAGCCTAACGTTACCATATGCAACATAGAAGAGATTAATGCAACTGATCAGCTATGTAGCCAGAGAGTTGTAATCATTGCCATGAATGCGCCACGGGACTGTACAGAATCTGTTTCTGTTGCATATTGCGTACTTGTATATTGTGTATTATGTACTATATTGTGAACTTCACCTGTGAATTATACTTGAAAAGAATTCCCAATAATTGATTTTTTTAGTTTCTTTGGAATTAATTTATTGGGAATTCAATAAAATTTTTGTTACTGCGTAACATTGACATTCTGAAAATCATTTGAGGAGCTTTTTTAGCCTCCATAAATTTTAGTGACCTACTACTTCACCATAATGGCTCTGTCTATATTTATACACTGTGTTAACCTGCTCTCTGACCTTTGACCCTGCAGGCCCAGCAGCAGCGCCATGATCATGACCTATATGAGCTGAAGATCAAGGCTGAGAGGGAAGCTCTGGAGGCACAGCTACAGCTGGAGGAGAGCAGGCAGAGAGTAGCCAGGGTAAACACACACACACATGCAATCAGTTAGTTTACTCTCACATATATTGACATATAGTACATGTAGGTGATACATACAGCCTTGCTTTTGTTTCCTCACCTTTTGAATACTAAGGTATGAATGCTTCTGTGTGTATGTGTGTGTTCACGTGGATGTATATGCATGGCTTTGTCCAGGCCCATGTAGAGCTGCAGGAAAGCATGGTAGCAACCCAACAAGAGACTTTGGGCGGCCTCCAGGAAAGCACCGCTAAGATGATGAGTCAACAGGCTGAGGCAGCACGGTACACAGCCGACGCTGCACGGCACATAAAGGAGGTCAGCACTCACTGCTTCACACTCTGTCTGGAAAACGGTCTCTGTCGTCATTTGTAACAGTAGCCGATTCATTGTTGGGTCTCAGTAAAGAAATGAAAACAAATGCACAGGAGGAAAGCATAATATTTGATCAACGCATTGCCTTTTCATCTGTCAGATGACAGAGTTGGCGCGGTCCCAGATAGTTGGGGCTTTGATTGTCCCTGCTGCTGCTGCTCCCATCACCACCCTATTGGACCAGCAGAGGGAACAGCACAGCTCCTTCATGAAGCAGCTACAGGCCAAAGCTGACACTGACAGGTAAACTAGAAGACACAAATCATGTTTTTTTTGTTGTTTTGTTTTAAGAGCTATGTTATTGAGCATTTACACCTCAGTCTGTCTTTCCCTGTACATGGAGTTGAACATCTCTAACCTTTACTTGTCACCATCTGTCTGTAAATTCTGAATTGGATTAAATCACATGCTTACTTGAAGAGAAGCTACTGTATATTACCACCTACAGTAGAAAGCATAGTATGATGGTCACTGTTAGAGCTGATACCCTAAGTGTATGGTAAGTCCCTTTTGTGTGCTCTATTATAGCTCCAGGAGTGAGATGTCAGGCAGAAGGGCCAGGCCAGAAGAACCCCTCTCTCCCCTGGATAGCCTCAGTCACTCTGACTCCCTGCCCTCCAGGAGACCCAACCTCAGGTACTAATGGGCCTCTCATGTAGCGCTGATTTCACAGGCTTGAAGTAAACATAGTCCCTTTTTTCCCCAAAAGGAGTTACTAAATCAGCCTTTTTTTTCCTCTCTTCAGCGGAGGAGACAGCAGCAGCCACCTCAGCCCGCCGCATATCTCCTCAGACCAGAGGGAGTGGAGGAGAAAGGAGGCAGCAGAGGAGAGGAGAGAGAGAGAGGCAGCAAGCAGCTCCATAGAAGAAGATGCTCCAACAGCAGCAAACGACTCCCTCCGCAGTGACAGCATCCCCTCTGTAGTGGATGAGAAAGGTACTGGATGGAAGGCACAGCTCTGAGTTGACAATTTTAACACACATGCGCATGTCCATGTCCACACATCAGTATTTCCCCTATATTTATTCAGCAGTGGGGGGCCACCACAACAGAAATATCGCCACCACTACGAGAGAAAATGTGAAAAACAAAATATTCTTATATTCACTTTTCTATTACATGTAATCATCATGTCCTGCCAAAAGTAGAACCAAAACAGGGTGGGTTTATGACCAACGCAGAAATTACCACCAAAAGTTATGGAGGGAAACACTGGCATATGCACACAGACGCACACATTACACCTTCAAAATCTGTGAAGTCAAGCTAGGTGGGAACTGCTTTTAACATACTCTGAGCTCATCTTATTTCTGCTCCTTCAGCAGACAGTACGTCAGTGGCGACAGAGTACTCTTTGAAGTTTGATGAGTCCATGACAGAGGACGAGATAGAAGAGCGCTCCTTCCGCTCTCTGCTGCCATCTGAGGCACACCGCCGTGGCACTTTGGAGAAGAAGCCCCGCCCACATGAGGAATCTGAGGAAGAGACAGCCAATCACAACAGGACATTGGTCTCAGTGGCACACAACAGCTCTAAGGTGAGAGGGCAGTGTATGCACACACACATACGCAAACATGCTTGCACCCTAATGACTCTCTCAGGCTGAGTCAGTGTTTGCCAATGGGAGGAGTGTGTAACCACTGGCCAGTGCGATTTTTCCATCAGTATTTGCTGACTGCGTATATCCTGGTAGTCTGACAAGATTCTGGTGTCTGGATGTTACTCACTGAGCATTTGTCTTCTCTCCCCCATTTCTCCTCTCATCTGTAATTACTTCTGTACACCTTACTTTACTACCTGTTTTCCCTCCCCCTGCAATGTTACATAACCTTTGACCCGGATATTTTTCATCATCCCCTCACCCCAAACCTCCTTCCTTTTCACCCTCCTTCCTCTCCTGCAGCCTCAGGATGGGAGCATGGCCTTCTCTGGTGGCCAGGACAGCTTCTCCCAGTTCACCATGGACATGGTGCGTCAGTACATGAAGGACGAGGAGGTGAGGCTGCAGCACCAGAGCTCTCTGCTGCGTCTCCGCCAGAAGGCCCTGAAGGAGAAGACCAAGACTGAGCTGGCCTGGCTGGAACACCACAAGAGGAGGCTGAGAGACAAGGGGGAGGATGACAAGATGCCACCGATCAGGAAGAAGCAGAGGGGCCTGCTGATGAAACTACAGCAGGAGCAGGTAGTTAGGGGGGGAAACTGTAATGTAGTGACAGTTGAGGAGGTGGGTATAGTGTGACCCCAACCATAAGGCATTAGAGATTTGACTGATTGGTGGGTGTACTCAGTCATTTATGGGCAACAGGGTAGCGTAGCTGAAGCTTCCTGAAGTGTGTGAGACCCAGAATCCCTGCTAACTGCAGGAGTGTTGTGAGCTGACACCGCTCTGACCTCCCTGTGGAGGTGGGAAGCGAAAAGAGAATTTCCCTGTGGGTATCAATAAAGTATTACATTATTAGTACTATTCCCAGTGAAAAGGTGTGTAGCCTCAACTACACTCCTGAATAAAACGCGAGGGTACAAAATATAATAGGTAACTGTAAGGAGATACATATGTAGCGGCACATACACTTGAGTGTATAAAATCTTAGGATGACTCTCTCTTATCCCTTATTGTTTTCACCTGCCAAATCCACCTCAGTCATGAAAGTGAATGTAGATAAAGGAGGAGGAAAAGGGTTTAAAGAAGTCTTTCAGTATTAGGGGGATGCTTTGCTTTGTCATAGAGGCATGATGCAGTGTTTATGTTCCATCACTAGATTCATGGAACTTGTGACCCCATCATTGCGCACTAATGATGATATTGGTGTCTTTCTCCCCCTCTGTGTCGCCAGGCTGAGATCAAGCGGCTTCAGGAGGCCAACAAGGCAGCGAGGAAGGAGAGGCAGCTGTTGCTGAAGCAGCAGGAGGAGATTGAGAGGATGAGAAGCTCTACGCTCAGACTCAAGGAGCGTCTCAAGTGTGCTGGAGGGGAAGCACCACCTGTTAGTACTGCAACAGTCACCTAATCAACTTTCAGTTATCAATTTCAGTGCACTATTGATTGTTCAAAAAGAGTGGAATCTTAATGGAATCGATAAAGGAGCTTTCAGTTTGATACACATAATTACAGGGCATGCTGCCACACATCATCTTAAAGCTTTGTATAATGGATCTCCTCATTAATGGTCTGTCTGTTTGTATCCATTTATCCGTCCTTCAGGAGACTCCCATGTCAGAAACGCCGGTGTCTGAAGCAGCCTCCCCCAACATGAGGCTTGCAGATGGGTATGTCCGCAGCCCCTCTCCCCCTCTCTCCATCTCTGGGAGTGAGACCAGCAGCATCATGCAGAAGCTCAAGAAGATGCGCTCCCACATGGATGAGAAGTAAAGACCTTTTCACCTTTGTCTCGATTTTCAGACAGTAACTGTGTTCCTTTTGTCTGCTTATTGACAGTTTTCCCAGTGGAATCTCAAAAGTCACGCTTCCTTAGCCAGTGACATTTTCAAAATGCACTAGAGGAGATATTCCAAGGGGAGGAATGTTGGATTTTCTCCACTATTGTGTTTTTAAGATGTAATGTTAGAGCAGTATAAGAATGACTGTTGAGATTCTTCATGTCTTTTTAACAGAGCTTACTGCAGGTGTCCTGCTGCCCTGCCCCATGGGATTTGCTTCTGCTTTTAAAGGAATTTCATGAAAATATTCCCAGGCAGCACCATAGGAATTCATTAAAAAAATCTTAGTTCAGATGTATTTTAACAGTCTTGCAGGTGCCAAAATCTGAGTATAATTGTCTCACTGATGATCCAGTTTTTGGTCCACTGAACTGCACCATAATGCATCTGTTCCTATTTAATTGACAATGTGTTAGCTGAGCTACCTCAACCAGCTACCTCATCTGACTGAAGAGAACGGCACATCCCATCTTCCTCTTTGTGTCTAAATGCTGTGGTGTGGATGTGAAGATAAGCATGCTCCATGTTGTTCTTCCTCTATACTAGACAAGCATCCACACTAACTGACTGCCACCTCCCTCCAACTTCAGCTCTGTACACCCTATAAACTATACTTTCTAGGAGGAGCTTTACTAGGAGATAACCGTCTTGCGATTGTAAATTAATGTGGGGCAGTAAGAATATCAGACTGTATTAAACTGTCTGAAGTAATCGTATATACTAATACTAATGACCTTTTCCAGATTAGAACAAGTATAGATTGAATTGATGAGTTTTCAAAATCCTAAAACATTGTGCATTTCATCTCCACTTCCTCTAGTATTGTCCAGTGTCTACATGTAACTTGGAGGTCCAGTAGGTGCTGACTGAAAAAGTCCAAGGTTCTAGTCTCAGCTAATAGCTTGGTCAGGTGATTGTCATGTTTATGACTGGCTAGCTGCACAGTTTCATTCTCACTATGACTTATTTGACTTTGTCAACAAGGGGTTAATTGTTCTGGGGTTTAGGATTTATGACTTGGCAGTCTTCTCAACAGTATAGTAATTATTAGGTCTAGCTTTGCCTGGGTTAATACTCAGTTTTGATTGGCTGAAGCATGCCCATTAGTTTCAGTAGATTCTGAATTTATCTGCATAGTCTTAAAATCACCACAATTTAAATTTAGAGTGTGGAATTTCAGACCCTCACAAAATTAATTTATGCACTTAAGTGGACGAGGGTCTAACATTAAACACATTTGTCTATAGTCATGCATTTATTTGCTTGCTTGCTTGCCTTGGTCCGTAATGATCTATCTTTTGGCTTAACTGTCCCTCCCCTTCCCTCTGTCATTCTGTTTTATCAATGTCCTATTGTTGATCATAGGTAAGGCGATTGTATGTAGCATATGCTTTTTATTTACCTAATACTATAATGGAACATAAACAAAATGAGCAGCCAGGTTTTGCAACTTTTTAGTGTTTTTAATCTGTTGAAATTCTTCCATTTTGAGCATTTGATTAAGGATCAGGGTGACAGACAAACCACCCATTCAACCCCCTTCATATGCGGAATTGACATGGATCACGACTAACCCCCAACTCCACCCTCCGAGACACACACACATACAGACACACACTTGGATATCTATTCTATTGTAGGTTAGCTTCACAAGAGAGTAACAGCCGTATTTTAACAGAAACCTGACAGACTGACACCTTCTGTGCAATAAAACCACATTTGCTCATATCTTTCTTCTCTCTCCCTTTCTCTCTGCTTGTCTTCTGTTCTATCTGTCCTCTGTGTGTTTTCAATGTTGTTCTTTGGTTTTTATTATTTTCCACTGTGTGTGTGCGTGTGTGTTTCCACGTTTGTGTGTGCGACTCTTACGACGTTCTCTCTGTCTGCTGCGTGTTTGTGTGTGTTGTAGACACTGTTCTCCTGTCCACTACTTCTTCTCTGTGTTCACGGCCCACCACTGGGCCTCCCTCAGTGTCTGTCTCCCCAACCTCCACCCCAAATTCCAGCTCTTTATCTACAACCAGTTGGTCAGGTACTGTACAGTGCTCTCTACCTCTTCCCCGCACCCCCCCTCGCCCTGCCCTGCCTCACCTCCCACCCCATGGAGCATGCTTGTGTTCAGCCACTGCCACTGGGACCTGGGGGGTGGGAGGGTGGATGATGAGTGGTTGGATGTGTAGGTTGGTTTGTTTGGGTTTTTGTGTGGTCTTGAGAGGTTTTACTTTCTTTCCAGGATTTGGGGGGTGGGTTTGAGTGAAAGTTTGAAAAGCACCCAAGGAAAGCTGCCATGCTGAAATGAGCTGACCCTCTGATAACTTCATTTAAATATAGATACATTTTTTATTATGTTAATTTGCAATCTTTGTTTTTTCAGTCAGGCACTGCATGCAATGTCACCATTGTTTGCATGAAAGTACACTGTGAAGGGATTCCAAACAACCAAACAAAGTCTCTTTGTATAATTTCAACAATGATCACATTGAAAAAGTTGGGGGTGAGATCATTTGGTTTTGTAAAGGTCAAAGGTCATGTTCATTTTAGTGGGAGTCTTCCTTATTGGAGAGGAATCTCAATCTGAATGCTGGGATTTCACCAGTTTCTATGTGGTGTTTACTTTTTGACTCTTTCTTCCCTTTCTCTCTCACCATTTAGAATTAATGAATGAGTTGCAGCTCATCTCTCTTCAATTTCTTTCATATTGTGGCTGTTGGCTGGTCAGTTCCAGCCCAGTCATTGAGATAAAATGTTTAGAGATTACACCACACTCTAACCTGGAAGTAAAAGACTTAGTCTCTTTAGCAGAGACCGGAACAGAGACAGAGTGGTCTATCTCTTTAATGAGCCCAGTAAATCTTAACTAGCCCTCCTTATTAGGTAACTGTTGCCTAGGATTGGATAATAAGTACAGATGGCCAATGGCTCTAATAGAATTTGGAAGGACACTTAAAGAACCCCCCAGCCTGGTCCTTCAGTATCTGGCCTGTCATCAGTATGCATTAGGTCAAGAGAAAGGCCTCTAAATTAGATCAAGGCTAAATAACACTGTACTGTAATGGCATCCAAAGCTGTGGAAGACCACATTACACAACAGCCACCTACCATACTTGACTGCACTTTATTTTGATAAGCACCTGTTAAGATACGTATGTAGTAGCACACAAAGTAAGTAGTTAGAAGTACCTGGATTCTCAAAATATAAGCTTTATTGCTGTGGATAAGGTTTCTTCTCCTCATTTGTCCTTTTTGGTCAGGAGAGTACTGTAACTGGAAGAGTTCATACTAAAGAGACACCCATAGAGACATAACTGTCTATGCTTGGGGTGCAGATTTTTTTTCCCCAACCTAGGTGGTTCTGGATTTAACTGTTACTATATGTTTGCATTGTGTGTGACTGCGCCCAACCAAAGCCCTTGGTTTCAACCTGATGCATGATTCTGACCTGGACATCTTGACTATTATTTCCTAGCTGTTCTTTTCTCCTGTGTGACATATCACCTTCTGCTTTTTAAAAATGTTGACGGGTACTTGTACACTTTTGCATTGGGATGATTATTCTTATGAAAGAAATAAGGAAAGCATGGTTTCGGCGTATGTGTGTGCGCGCTTGTGTGTATGTATTGGACAGAGGTTTGAGGTTGAGTTTGCAGTGAAAATGGGTTGTGCAGGTGGATTGGGTCTGCTTGCTTCTGCAAAGTCACAATCACTTAACCATTCCTAATGCTGGTTGTCTTTGTTCTTCTGTTTCTCTTCTCCTCCCTGGTTGCTGCTGTCTTTCCCTGTCCTTCACAACCACCCATCTTCTTCATGTCTCTTTCCTCATCTGCCCTCTCTTGACTTCTCTCCTTACAACATCTTTGATCCCTCCTTTTCATCTCCCCCTTGTTTCCCTCCCTCTCATTTTCCCACATTCTTCTCTCTCCACTCTTCTTTCCTCATCTACCTATCTCTTCATCCATCCATTACCCTCTCTCTATCCACTCCTCTCTCCCTTCATTCTTACATTCCCCCTCTGCAGGTTCCTGACTAAGCGGGAGCAGCAGCTGATGCAGAGGCGTCGCCATGCAGAGGAGCTGCTGGAGTGGAAACAGCGACTGGACCAGGAGGAGGCCGAGGTCCGTAGGATGGAGAAGGAGGCCCTGGCTGTCTGGGACCAGCAGGCGCCTCGGGTCAAGGACCGTGACGCCTCAGAGAGTCAGGAAAGAGAGATCTCTGACATCAGCCCCAGCTCCAGTCACCACCGAAGCCTAGAGCACAGGACTGACAGCGAGAAAGGTGAAGCACAGGATCTTTTCATTCCTGAATGAATGGCTCACTGAGATACAGTTGTCATGTTTTAAAGTCAGAGAAATGGTGTGTTAAAATGGAATGCAGGGCAAATCTCATGGTTTGGGGAGAAAGTTGGCAGGCATGTATCAACATTCTTCCTGGTCAATAAACATTACTTCATGTTTATCTGTTTACGTGTCCTCAGAGTGTGCGAGCGAGGGCGACTACTCCTCAGTGACGCCTGAGTCCAGTATACACACAGAGGGGTCAGGGTCCCAGCCCCCAGTCAGCCCGTCATCAGCACCACCTGGCTCAGTCCCTGAAACACCCTTGGCCTCCGTCCAGAGCAGCCCAGCCAACTACACCCAGGACTTCACCTCAGCTTCCCTGTCACCTAGCAAGCGAGTAAGCATAAACCTGACATGTCTATTCTTTCAGGATTTCAGTTTTTTGACTGAACAACTCCCCTTCATTTCTAATGCAAGAAGATTATTCTTCTTTATTCCTAATTTTGTGTTCCCGATTACCTCCTTGGTAAGAGCTGAAGACTAAGTTGCTCGATGTCAAAATCGAGCCTGTATATCTATAAATTGACCTCACTGGTCTAATGTGGAGAGTGAGATTTCTGTCCTGAAACAGTCACCCAGCCTCACCCCAGAGATTTCTGTTTAGATGCTTTTGGGGGAATTTATAGCCTCCATGTCAATGAGCTATGAAAATAGACAAGACTTTGTGGATTGGAATGTCAACAGTAGACGGCACTTGCTAATTGTTTGTTGTTGTTGCACTGGTGTTAGATGCTTTGCTTTATATTCTGTTTGGGACAAGCAAAGGGGTGGACATCTGTTAGTTTTACCGCACATGTAAAATATTAATCTGAGCATTCCTCTATGTTCAGTCCATCCGGCAGTGTTTATCATATCCTGAACTAACCCTCCTCTCTCTCTCTCTTCCTCCTGTTTGGTCTCTCCAGTCTCCTCCAGCCAAAGGCAGCTTCAGCACTGCTGCGTCTCAGTCAGATGGCAGCAGCAGCAAAACCATGATGCAGCTCCGCTCCGCCTCCTGGACCCCCAGCCAGACGCAGACCCAGCCCTGCATCCAGCCCTCTGACACCGCCATGGTCACACAGACTGGTGAGTCGCCCCAACACACACACACACACATACACACTGAATATCTAGCTTTTTAAATGGAGGTAGGTAATAGTTCTTCATAATGCCTCAGAGGAGATAGGAGGGGGAAAGCAGAGAGAGTGGACATAATGCAGCTATATTGCTGGCACTGTGTAGTCAGGCATAATGTGATGCTGCCAGGAATGCATTATGCGAGCACTTCCCTGATACCTAACCTGCTTAGCTGTGTGGTAGGAGGAGAGAACACTTTCCATTGCACTCAGTTACAGCACAAGCAGAGGCAGTTGTATAGGTCCAGTATTGTATCTGTGTTTTATTCTTTTTTAGGCCAATGTTTCAACCTTTACATAGGGCACACTTGTGCATTCCAATCTTTTTTATCACTTCAGTGTGTAATGCTAAGCTTTATAATACTCAGACATTTTTTGTTTATTGTGTACAAGCCAAAGCAACATGCATAAAAATGGACTTTATACATTCTTTGTAAACAAAATATACACTAATCTCCAAAGAATTAGATCTGAGTTTGAGTGGGCACTAAGTTGGATTACTCTTTGCTAATCACAGAGTTCTGGCACTGGTTTAGCATTCTAACTGTGATTTACCATCTAAATTTGCTTTCAGAACCCATGTCAGACCAGAGCGACATAGAGAGCCGTATCAGGGCCCTGAAGGAAGAACTCAGGAAACGCAAGTTTATGGCCTACCAGCTGAAGAAAGAGCAGAAGAAGAGGCACAAGGAGCGCCTGAAGGCACAGGAGGCCAACCTACTGAAGCAGCTGGAGGTAAATGTGTGTGTGTGCGTGTGTGGGTTGCCAGATGGTTGTTTGGTCTTGGTTTGTTTGGGTGTTTTCAAACCACATGCACATTGCGGAGCCTGTATGTGTACATTTGTGAACGAGGGTAGGTGTGTGCATTTTTCTGTGTATAAACAAATTTAGGCATATCTAAAGTATGTTCAGAACTTTTTTTTTTTATTTTCTTCTTCCAGTCCTATAATGACTTCATCCAGAAGACTAAAGCAGAGCTGAACAAGGAGCCAGACTCAACACCTGATGCTCAATCCCAGATCCAAGATCCCGCCTCCAGTATTAAACCACCTCCTCCACACAGGTACCATAAACAATTGCCAATGTAACACTCTGGTGCTTGCCTGTGATGTACTATAATATGAAGGAGGGGAGATTTAGGGTGTTAAATTAAAAAATTCCTTCCTCCTCAGGTCTGAAACCAGCAAAACCTTTAAGATTGTGTCAGACTCAGAGAGGACCTGCGTTGATTCTCCATTGGGCCACGGTGGGTGTTTGATTTATACTCATCACAACTAATATTCTTAGTCTTAATATTCTTTCAGTTCTTTTCATATATACAGTATTTGTTTCACCATGTGCTCTGACACTAGATGTTCTCCTATTGTGTGTTTGCAGATGACCTTACTCCACCTGGTCGTAGTAGATCCACCTCAGTGCCTGAAGAGGTGTCCGATGAGGACCCGCCAACAGTCACCCCAACCCCTGTATATGGCAGCCCAGAGCGTCCTAGCTCAGGCCTGAGGGGCCTGCTATCCCCGGAGGGTCTTTCCAGGCCTGCCTTCAAGGAAGCCCAGTCACAGGTCATTGAGTCTGCGGATGAGAACATTGTGTCTAATCATAGGTTGGACATTCAGGAGGAGCTGGAGGTGAGCTACAAGTCTGAGGATCAACATTCTGAATCTCTTCTCAAACTAGAAGAGGAAGAAAGACTCAGCTCCCAGCAGAAGCTGTCGCTATCTAAACATGTTTCCTCCTCTGTGAGTGAAGAACACAGATATTCTCCATCTGTTAGCCTGGAAGAAGATAAGCAAATTAAGATAAAGCAATCATCTGAGGCAGAAAAAGTCATCAAATCTTCAGTTTCTGATTCAAGCAAGTCACATTTGGCTGCTATGGAGCCCAAAATCACAGAGCACCCAAATTACAGCTCCTCAAATGACCGTTCTTGCACCCCTGAGTCAATTGCCTTCTCTTCAAAGAAGGAGGCACCAGTAAAGGATGCAGAGGCCTCTCCTCCCTCAGCAGATGGCTACCATGATGACTTTGAGTCATCAGTGGAGTCATCACCCAGGGAGAACCACCACAGCTCCAAGCCTGCTTCTCTAGCCTCACCTTTCCCTACAGAGATCAAGGGTTCAAGAAAGGGGTCCCATAGCAGGTCCCCACTCTACGACAGCCAAGATGAGGATGAGGTGGAGGAGGATATTGCTGAAGAGCTGAGTCAACATTCTGGAGCTAATGGTGAGAGCCACCACTCTGGAAGACTGCTAGACCTCCATAGCCAGACCAGAGACTCCAAAGATGACATCAAGAACAACATCGTCAACTCCAGCCACTCACCGACCATCTCTCCCTCTCAGACTCCTCCATCTCCAGTTATAGATGAGATGCCCAGCTTTAACATTGGAGACCGGGTTCTCGTCAGCAATGTTCAGCCTGGCACCCTGAGGTTCAAAGGTCCAACCAGGTTTGCCAATGGGTTCTGGGCTGGTGTGGAGTTGGATAAGTCTGAAGGGAGCAACAATGGTACCTATGACGGGGTGGTATACTTTGAGTGTGAAGAGTGCCATGGTATCTTTGCTCCGCCAGACAAGATCACACGCCTGCCAGAGAAGTTTGAGATCTACACAGACACCACAGAGGATGAGGACTCGTTCTTTGACGACTTGTCAGATAAAGATGGGAATAAACGTGAACCTGATGAGAACAAATCCCAAAAACAAACGTCTCATAAGGATTACGAGTTCAGAGATAAAGACCTTGCTGATGAGGCTGATCATCCAGATCAACACCAGGAGAACCAGACCTCTCTGAAGGCAAAGTCCCACCTCAGCTCACTTAATCACAGAGAATCCGAGCATCCAATTCCTAATGGCAAGAATAGGGACATCATCTTGGAGTTTGAAGATGGACCGACCACTCTCCTCATCTCTGACATGGACAAGATAGACCTGGGGATGCAGAGTTTGAAGGAGATTACTACCCTCATTGAGAAGAAAGACATAGACTCCCACCAGAAGTATGTCACTCCGGCTGATCTCTCCACAGATATCAGGGATGTGAAGAGTGCCGACAAGGACAGAGATTCACTGGGCGCCTTCGCCGACGAGCTCCTCAACAGCTTTGTGAAAGATGCTGTAAAGCAGTTCACTCAGATTAAAAAGGCCAAAGAGCAGAAGATGGCAGCTACCAACCAGCTGAATGGAGACTTGTTTAGTGAAACTGTCGAGGCGGGGGAGTGGGTCTCTTCAGTGGAACAGAAGGATGGTCTGCCCTTCTTCCTGGAAGCTGAAAAGGAGGAGTTGTCCTCTCCAGAGTTGTGCAACCGACCGGTGAGTCCATGTTTTCACTTCTCTAGTAACATGTTAATGGAAGTTCGAAACTCCAACATGTAAAAAAGAATATGTCTTCATATAATACCAAATAAATATGAATAGAATTGTGTTTGATAATATCACTCAACGAAAACTTTTACAAGATGATGGTGAGGTGGAGGGAAAACACCAGCAATCACATTATCAAAAACTATTGACAAATAGCTGTTCATCGATTTGACCTGGAAAGCCACAGTATTCGGTATGTGTCTGTTCAGCCAAAGTCCAAGCAGCAATTCTTTTTATGTTTACAGACTATTGAATTTTGTGCTCTTTGCGGACGTCCTGTTGTTGGGTGTCAAGCATTAGAAAGAAACAATCTTTTGAGTAGATCAAAAGCGTAATATCCTTTATTTATAATATAAAGCCATTATAGGGACTTGTTCTATTCTGGTGCAATAATTTTATGGATGGTCCTAATCTAAACTTTTAATTAAGCATGAAATTGACCTTTTTCTGTATTTTTGTCACAACAGGAGAGTCCAGTGTTGGGGCCCAGCGGTCAAGAGGAGCTTGCCAAGCGTCTAGCAGAGCTGGAATTGAGCCGTGAGCTGTTGGACGAGCTGGGTGACGAACAGGACTGGTTTGATGAGGACTTTGGCCTCAGCTCCCGTAGGGAACAGCAGAGACTCAAACAGAAACAGAGAGAGGAGGAAGAAGAGGCACAGCTGGGAGGAGGAGGAGGGAGGTCTGGCTCATCGGCAGCAGCCCTGGGTGGTCTGGTTGCACCAGGTGGGGAACAGCAGGTCAAGACCCCACCCAGGCCCGAGCTTCCTCTCCCCCTGCCTCCTAAACTACCTGAGCAGCCTGCCATGGTGGTGCCCCACGCAGCCACAGAGGTAGAGAAGCTCGTCCATGCTGCCACCCAGGAGATCTGGGAGAGCTGTAATCTGGGAAAGGAGGGCACGCTGACCCTTGCAGGACTGCCCATCCCCAAGCCTTCACAGGAGTATCTGGGTAGAGAAGCCAACAGCCAGGACCAGGAGGCCCTCTGCATCCGCAGCTACAGACAGGTAAGGAAGACAACTCAAGATGCAGTACATCGGCAAAGAAAACCTTACAGATATCCTAGAAGAAACTTAAATTCATGTTTATTTTAAAGCCACGGTAGGTAAGTTTGAAGAAAAACAGGAAGACGAATGCACTTAGCCCCCCTAATTTTGTCAGCGTAGACCAATCCCTATGCCATTTCTTTTTATTTTTCCCAAGGCTGTGTATGACCTGACATGGGAGATCCTGCAGGAGATTTATGCTGAAGACCCCAACACCCATCAGCCTCAGTGGGTCAAACCACGGCGAGCCAACTCCTCCTACTCCCACAGAGTCAAGACACCTGGAGACATCACCAAAGTCCAGGTACAGTACAATTGGCATCGTCGACAGGAAAAGGACACCACATTTTTTTTTTTTTTGTATTTTAAAAAATAATAGGACCTCCAAACGATGCACCTGGTCATCAATAAATGATGTTCAGGATTAAATGTCATTACAGCTATATAACTTCAAATGCAGTGTCATGCCTTTCACACACATGATTGTAATGAAGTGATTTGAGGATGTATGTTTTTTACATTGTTTAACAGGAGTTCATCACAGCAGAAGTACTGAAACTATATGGTCTGACAAAAGATCAGAACCAGAAGACTGACTGGCAGAAGATGCTCAAATTTGGCAGGAAGAAACGGGACAGAGTGGATCATATACTGGTAAGAGCAGAAATCAACAGACTTTGTTTGACTTGACTTTAAAGAGAACAGAGTTTACAATAAATGGTGCCCTTTCTTGGACTTGTAAGCTTAGTTTTCTCAATTAAAAGCAGTTCTGTTCATTTGTTGTCATAGTTTTTGTTTATTCAAGCTTTGGTTTGTCTTTCATTAAAAGAGCGTGTTGTGTGAGTCACTGTGCTAATCGACCCTGTTTGTTCAGGTTCAGGAGCTCCATGAAGAGGAGGCTCAGTGGGTCAACTACGACGAGGATGAGCTGTTCGTCAAGATGCAGCTGGCGGACAGCATCTTTGACGCGTTGCTGAAGGACACCGCAAACGTTCTGACACTAATCTATGACAAGAGGGCCAAAAGTGCCGCCCTCTCCTCCTGAGAGCTTTTCAGCCTGGATTTTAACCTACAACCTCTAGCTCGATCCCAGTCTTTCCTCATCCCAGTGACCTCCAGCCAACCTACCGCCGCTTGGTCTTCCAGTAGCTGATGTGCCAACAGCAACCTTCAGATGCCTTCAGTCCCAACCATTACCTCTCAGCTAAACGGCTCCTAATTTAAAATTTTCTGTGATGTGGTCATTGTTGAATTTGCTGAATTTGCTTCAGCTAATAGCAGATGTATAGTGACTGTGTAATCTGTCTGACACACACAACACCTCTTGATCGATCCAGCCTTCTTAAACCTTAATATTGTCTCGTTACAAGTCTCGCCTCCTGAACTGGTTTCTTCAGAATTGCCAGTTGGAGAATGAGTAGACTTTTTGATAGAATGGACTGTGCCACTTGTTAGCATTTAAAGTCCACCAATGCTGCTAAGTTGATTGCTTCATAGTGGACTGTATTATAATGTCCACTTGGAACAAATGTTGTTATATTTTGTATTGGATCTTTAAGGAGCTATATATGGACTCAAAAATGGCAATGGAAGAGCAGATAAAAGTATATGGGAGCATTATTGAAATCAGATATTATTGTATGAAACATTTTGCCTAAATTGTAATATTTATTGTTCGGAAAATGTTTGATTAGAGGAGAAAGAACATTTGAAATTGTAAGTTATCTTGTCAACATATAGAAAACATAGATCATTTTAACACTTTGTAAAGCAAAACTAATGAAATTGTAAAAGCACAAACAGAAATGTGAATGTGGACATGACAATACATTGTATAGGAGCTTCAAGGAATGTTATTGAAACCAGAAAAGAACATGCAAAGAATCTATTTTTATTTAATATTTAAATATTGCAGTATTAGTAATTAATTGAAACTGTCCTCTACGACTTCCTTTTTTGTGCCCACAACTGTCCAGTTGTTCATCAACATGATGACAGTAGGCTCTACTTATTAGTTATAGAATCACATAATAGAACAGTACTGACATGCTGGATTCGAGCCTTACGTACTGTACATACACACCGTCAGAAAGTCAAGAAACCAGACACCTGAGGTCCGTTTATTTTCCACGACCTGTGAACTATCGGCCCATGGTCGTCTTGTTTCTTCATTTGTTGCCGTGGTAAAGGTTGCTGTAGCTGAACTTTTGGGCGACATCGTCCTTAAACAGCCAATCGCGTAGTAGCGTCGCTATACGTGTTCCGCCTGTCGCTGCAACACTTGCAGCTAGCGATCCAGCTAGTTGAAATCGGCCATCAGAATGTAGCATGGCGATGTGATTGCTCGCAGCCAGAATGCAGAGTTAGTCCTTCACAACATTCAGTTTAAGTGCCTCTTTAAGTTTAGTAGTAGGTTTATAACAAACTTTGTTGATGTCTCAACCTCCTTTGGACCTATTTTCTTTGAATGTCTCTTTTTCAACTGATGTATACTACCATTTTGTAATTGATGCTTTAAGGACAACTCTTCCCTCTAACTGGTTTACAACTACTTCAGTTTCTGCCTTATTGATCTGTCTCTATGTAGTTTAAGTTGAGGGAGGTTCCATTTTTTTAACCCCCTCATTTTCCTTTTCCTCTACTTAGCCTGAGGAAATGTTTGCAATGCTGGTAGTTGTAGAGCCACTGACTCACTGTAAATGTTACCTGCTCCCTATCCACGTCATCCCTGCCTTTGTGTGTGTAGACACAGTTGAGTCATGTTATTGATGAACTGTATCAGGAACTAGCTCGTGCTCACTCCATTCCACACGTACACAATGGCTCGGTTTGAGTCGGTTTGAGTCATAAAATTGATATGGCTGAGCAGCTGGAACAGTCAACAGTCAATGTCCAAGGGCTTATTTTGGTCCTGGCTGTCTTCACTACTTTGATCCAAGAAGAATACTGTGTGTGTACAAACTCATTTTAGCATGTGTGACAACGCTTGTTAATCTGTACTGTCTGTTTATAGCAAAAGTGACCTTAAACTGGTGGGAACGAAAGACTTGGAGTACTTTTCCTCCCACTGGTGTTTGTTTTAATAGTGACTAAGGTGTATGTTTAAACTGTAAACTATATAATGTAAAAACCTGTCTGTAAATGTACCTTTTGATACCAATCTCTCCATGCTGTATGACTCTATGTCTGGTCCGTAGGCATATTTAACTGTAATGGTGACATGAATAGTACCTAAGAAACATTTTCCACAAGGCTTTATTGCAAACCCTCTAGGATTGTCTTCTTGAGTTGATTGTATGTGGGAGGAAGTTAAATTCCCATTTGTAACTATGCAGTATTTGGTCATATACATTGTTTTATATGTATGGACCAAAGAGCTTAGACTTTTGCTGTAGTTTGTGAATAAGATTAGATTAAGTAAAATCTTAACGAAGCTTGAAGCTGTTTTGATGTAGAGTGGAGTTGCTCCTATCCGCTGGTCTGAGGTCAGTTTTCTTCACAGATGTTTAACTTCAGTAAAGAGGGAGATGGAGCAGCTTCACCTTAAACCTTAAAAGATTGTGTAGTTTGACCCCAACAAAGACATAAAAAGAGGCACAAATGATTTGATAATCAAATTAACCCAGTTAGACTAGAATTCCCTTTTGAAATGTTTAGGAATATTTATAATAATGCTGTGAGTGTGCGCCAAGTGCACTTGAAGACTTGTACAATTCTTTTACGGGTGTAAATATATTACAATGGTCTCCTATCTGTCCAATCTGACTCACTGCTCACTGTAACCTGAACGATTGTTGTAAAATAAACACTGTTCACTTTGCAAATATGTACATAGTATATATTTGTTAACTAAAATGAACTTTGAAATTGTAAATAAAGCTTTCATTATTTCCAAATCTAACAGAATGTTGTTTCTTGTGTTTGGGTTTAATGTAAAATGTGTTTGGGTTTAATGTAGACCTAATATAGTAAGTAAGTAGTAGTAATTATTATGTATGTGATCAGATGTTGAGGTTTCTTAGTTGGTTCCCTTTCCCTCAGCAGCAGCAGCATGATGTGTTTGGGTGTGGTTGTAAGAAAGTGTTAAATTGCTGTCAGGTCACATTAAGTCAATATTTTCCCATCGTTATGCAAGAGTAAACTCAGCAACCTTTATTAGTAATTTGAGCCTGGAGACTAGCAATAGTTATTTAAGGTGATATTTTTTCTTTAGACTATAGAGGCGGTGTCATTTTAAAGCGCCGACATACCACAAGTACAAGTTAAAGGTGACAGACATTTCAGAGCAGGTTTAAAGGGAGAAACGGTTAATTGTGGAATGGGACTTACTTGGGTATGAGCAGTGCTGTTTTCGGGGGACTAGTAGCCCGCTAGGGGGAGAACTAATGAAGCCTGCTCAGAGATAGAGAGAGAGGGAGAGAGAAAAGTTGCTTGAACTTTTCTGATAGAGAGGTTGAAACTTGGTGCGTCCAGACTGACTGTCAGCAGCAGAAAGGCGAAGATGGCGCGGCGCTGCAGCCGTGCCACGTCTCGGTTTACTGGGAATATACAGACACATCTAAGAAAGCTGGAAACATCTGCGGTGTTGTTGTGCCTTTGTCTCCTTTTTCCTTCCCCCGCCGAGGCCGGACTGTACACCGCTTCTGATCAGATCCTGGTGTTAACCCCGGAAAATGTGGACTCCGTCTTGATCAACTCCACAGCCGCAATAGTAGTGGAGTTTTACGCGTCATGGTGCGGCCACTGTATTGCCTTTTCTCCTGTTTACAAAAGCCTTGCAAGAGATATTAAAGGTTGGTACGGACTGTGCAACGACTTCTGTAGCTTACAGTTAAAGTTTACCATGGGAATTCAATTAGTTTTGATGGTTTGTGGTGATCCATAAAGTGATCATACTTCTGTTTTTTTTTGTATCAATTTCAGTTTTGCACCACTGCCATTCTGTGTGCATGTTTTTTATGCAAATATGACAAAGCATCAAGAAGCTTCTCAGTAAAACATTTTAAGACTAATGTCGTTTACATATATGTAGACCTGCAAAGTTGTCCCTATAGGCTGTAATATTATTCTGCATGTCTCCCATGTCACTGTGCTTTTTGTCAGCAGGAACAACCAGTCTGTAGTGTCTATCTGTTTATTGGAGCATGTGATCTAATTTATTTGCTTTCATCCTGCTCAGTACCAAACCTCACCATCACATCCTGTAAGGGAATGTTGCTTCCATCGCCAGAGAGCCAGAAGAAATATTACAGAGCAATGAGAATAAATGTAATTAGGATGATAGTCCCGGGCAAAGTTTCTCATTTTGGCAGAAGGCCTAACACAGTCATGGGGTATTTCAGTCCTGCATTCTCTCTCTCACTCTCTCTCTCTCTCTCTCTCTCTCTCTCACACACACACACACACACACACACACACACACACACACACAGAGAGAGAGAGAGAGAGAGAGAGAGAGAGAGAGAGAGAGAGAGAGATGAAACAATGTCAACTGATCTCTTGGCATGCTATCAAATGCCTTGCCTTGGAGCTGTAAGAGTGAACAAACTGAAAGTAGGAGATAAGAATAGTTGCATCAACACAAACCCTGAATGTCTATTATCTGGAATGAACCTATTGATGAAATGTCAATTGATGGATCGTTTAGATACATGTAAACCTTCAAACTAGGTTATAACGTTACTGTGCATCTCTCCACTCCCATGTCTGTCTTGATCAGTGACTGTAGATGTAACCACTTGTTTGTTACCTTCTTTCATAAATTAACCCTCATTACTGGCACTTTGATAGAAATGCTAATCAATGTGGACTCTACTATGGTCAAGGTTTCAAACCATGAAAAATAAGGATGCAGTCCCTGACAAAAAAAAAGTAGGGAAACAGGATTTCTTCTTTATAACACTGGTGTAAGGACATATCAACAACATCTATATTAAAATAACTATTCACTGGCACACATGGTACAGGGGCAACAAGACCTCATTCAGTGCAAATGGACAATGGAAGGCATGCAGTAGACCGTACACACTAAATATTTACTGAGGCTTTTTCCTGTCTATTCTTCAGAGTGGAAGCCTGCTGTGGACCTGGCAGCCATCGACTGTGCTGTGGAGGAGAACAGGAAGGTCTGCACAGGCTTCGGCATCAGGGGATACCCGAGTATAAAGGTAGACAGTCATACATGCACTGCTATAATGGCTCGTCATTTGCCTAGGACCACATGGTGTGTTTGATGGCTGTTGTATGTGTGTGTGTGTGTGTGTTCACTTAACAATGTCCAAAGGCTAGTGAGATAAAGGGGCTCCACTGTGTCTATTGTTGCTCTATAGAGACAGGAAAGCAATGGAGCAGGTCTGAAGTCAGTGTGTTATTGCATGGATCATTATTCTTATGTCGTTCCACATGACTTATTTGGTTTCTTATTTCATTGTCATTGTGCATTTTATTGTTTTGACTCGGCCCGCCCAAGGTTTCTTCCATTCTTTCTCCTCATAAGGTTTTCTTGGGAGTTTTTCCTTGTATTTAATGATGGTCTAGGGTTGGTGGTGCTGGTTAGGCAAGGCTAGGTAGGTTAAGTTAGGATTGTTATGTCTCTCCAACATCCTTTTTTGTGTCTTGTGCTTTGTTTTGCTTCCTTGTGTTTTATTTTGCTGCATACTGTATTATATAATTTTGTTTTGTGATTGATTGTTGATTAGTTAGATCTCGGTAGGCTTGTTTTCCTTTGAGACATCCTTGTTATGAAGGGCCGTATGAATAAAGTTGACTGAGAAAGCCACAGCTGTCGTCACCAATTCAAGAACACTAGCATATGTAATTCAAAGAAGAGGAAACCTTATAGGCACGCTTGGAGCAAAAAGTTAAAAAGCCATTATGTCATGGCTCGTTCAAAAGAACATATTCAGAACAACTCCATGCCATTCTGTGGCCTTGATCAGGGAGTAACACACCAAACTGCATCTCATTCCCAGAGTGTTACTCCCATTCAGTCCCCTGCTACTCCTGTATGTTCTTTTGAACGAGCCATGAAATAACGGCATTTCACATTTTTGCTTGAAGAGTGCCTTTGAGCCCCTTCCTTTTTCAACACATGCATGTGTGTCAATAAATGTTGCACTTTCTGTTTAAGTGTTGGAACTACAGACATATTTGCATATACTTTTTAAAATATTTGTTTTACCAGGGTGTGTATTTACATTGCAAATTATGCGATGTAAAAACTGTCTGTCTATAAACGTCAGTCCAAGCTGTGTGCCTGAAATGCTATATATGTATTTAAAATGCTATATATCAGTTTTGAGGGGAAAAAAATACCTGAAGTTTTTCATTCAATATCTCTAAAATATATAGGATCCACTTTGTAAAAGCCTTACTACTACTAAGTCAACTAAGGACTTTCCTTTAAAAAAGTATCATAATTCAGTATGATTTTGTGCTATCATTGTGTAAGAGTAGGCTTCGCTTTTTTCAAATGGTGGATATCTCATTTTGAACTAAACTGTTCTCTTTATGGGAACGTGATGACAGATGAGAGTAGAATGTAGATTGGGTAAGATAGATGCAGGCGTCTATTCCCAGTAGAGTTAACTTCTGCATGATCAGCAGTCACACTGCAGAAAAGCCTCTGCTTTAAAGTTCTGCATTTGTATTTGCAGGCATATCTGATTAGTCAGCATTAGACTGTGTTAAAGCCTCTGCTCCCGGTCCTTTCTCCCCCCTCTGTCATCCTGTGAAAGCCCAATGAAAGAGCTCCTTCTGTGTGAATTCACTGTGGGGCTTTAACATCTGTGACTGATTTTAACTCAGAAGGATTTAGGGGTCAGGGGGGGCAGAGAGGAAGGCTGTCCCCCCACCTAGCGTTACACAACATCGCTTTGCTTCTTTCATAGTTATGTGAAGGCAGTCAGATCTGATCTTGCTTCTCCCTCTCTCTGCTTCCTTCCTTCCTCCTCCAAACCTTCCTCTCTCTCTCTCTCTCTCTCTCTCTCTCTCTCTCTCTCTCTCTCTATCTCTCTCACTTCACAGTTCTTCAATGCTTATTCCAAGGGTGATTCCACTGGACAGGATATTAAAGGTACTGCTATACATGTTGAAGCAATTAAGGCCAATGACAATAAAGAGGTCTTAGGTTTGTGTACTTACGGACTCCACCTCATTTGGCTTTAGAGAGCATGTGCAACCTCAACAAGCATGTCAGAGCAGGAACATGCATGCTGCTCAGTCCAGTGTCAATGTGCAGCTCATTCAGAAACTCATGGTGATGCAGTTGCACTTACCTACATCTCTCACCTGTCAGTAAGGCTGGGCGATAATTCAATATTATTGTTAATTGTGTTTCAGTGTAATCATATCGTCATGATATGGTGATTTGGGATATCGTGATACACAATTATGCTGTCTAAATTGATGCTAACAAGCAAATTTTATTTAAAAACTCAGACAAAATGAGGTATGAAACATTTTAAGGAATATTATTTGAAAATTTCAGTTTTGTTTGACAGTCACACCTAACATTTCTATTCGGTTCAATGGAATGAACATTAGTTTGATTATTTAACATGTGATTTTGCATATGTGAGCCATATCGTGATATATATATATATATATCGATATCGGAAAGAAAAACAGTATGATTATTGTGATATTGATTTCAACCATTTCACCCAGCTCTACCTGTCAGACTGATATTTTACAACTGTCTCACAGCTTTGTTAATCCAGTTTGTCTGCAGTCAGCTCTAGAAAGTAACTGTGCACCATATTTACACTCAGAATATAAATTACACCTCAACTGACTTCATTCATAAACAGTCAACATCCAGTGCAATATGAGACACTCAGAATGCCACAGACATGACAATGAGCTGCTAAACAAAAGGCACTTGGTGTAATATTGCAGGTTATTGAGGTTATTGTGGGAATTGTATGTATAGCTGTGCTGGCAATCATATGTTTATATTATTGAGATTACTTACACCAACACCAGTGTATGATGTTCTCTCGATGACCTTTGACCCCCAGGTTTCCCCCGTGAGGTTCGAGGTCTCCGTCAGAGGATCATAGACAAGATGGAAACCCATGAGGAGCCCTGGCCTCCAGCCTGCCCCCCGCTGGAGCCAACCAGGTGAGCCCTGCTGACACACACACACACACACACACACAAACACAGACTTGTTTTCATTGTAGTGATAATAGTGAAGGTAAAGGTTCAAGGACACAACAGAACACTTGGCCGTTGATCAACACATTACACTGTTGCACTTATTTTGTGTTTGTTTGGTTTTTTTCCGATCTGGACACATTTCTGTACATTCTCCACGCACAATTCGGCACACGTGGCACTTTCTCTGTACCTATGCTACCTCAATAATTTAAATGCGTTTTTGTACATTGCCTATAATGCACGCCATGACACTTTCTGTACATATGTATGGCCTTCTGTTAATGTAAATGTAATTCACATTTGCACATCATCTATATTGCTGTAAATTCTGCTTTCTTCAGTTTCCCATATGCTGTACCTCTTATTGTTACAGAGTGCACATATTCTGATACTTTCAAAATTATTCCACTATTTCACACTGGTATAGATATTTCTTTTATATTCCTATATTTGTATCCTTATATTTTCATATACTGTATACATATCTCTTTTTAGATTTTTATAATGTTATATACATACTCATATTTACATGTATATAGCCCATATTTCATAGTTAGTAATCCATATTTAAACAAGCAATTGGATATTGTAAGTAGCGACTGTAAGTAAATCCATACATGTAAGAAGTCCATACGCTTTCCCACCCATACAGTTTACTTAACGTGTGCTGAGCTGTCGGCTGCATATGTTGATATAACCCTGCAATTGTTTATATCCTATTTTTATGTTTATATTATATATTTATTTTTCCCACTGCTGTATTCTGTTGCTTTTGCTGCTACGATGCCCCACTTTTCCCATCATTAAAGTTTCATCTTATCATGAGCTGCTGCAGGAATCGAACCTGTGATCTTTCAGTGACAGAACGGTCTGACTAACTTCTAGGGCAGCCTGCTCACATGCATGTATTCAGACACATACATACAGTACATACAGTACATTGGTTTATTATGATGTTGATGCAGGAAAAGGAAGCAGGAAATACAATGTATTCTCCAGATCAGCAATCATGTTTACTTCTCCTTTTCGCTGTGGTGAAAGCTGAGTGAGTACCTGAGTGAAATCACCATCACTATTCTCAGAATAAGTTATTATGAGTTTTCCTTCCTCTTTTTATAATGGAAATAACTTGCTGATGTTGGTTCATTTGCACCTCCTGACCACTTGCTTCATGCCAGAAATTCTTAATTGCAACTGTTCTGTTCAGTTGCCAGTAAGATATGAGGCTGGGTCCCTTAGTAGTAATGTGGAAGAAAGAGAGATTCAAGGCAATTCAAAAATCACTTAAAAGCCTTTATTGATAAGCCTTTTGTGATGCCCTAAGGGAGTCTATAGGGTGTTGGGTGTAGTTTTTAACTTACAAATATGACTATACAAATTGAATAAAACCTTTTTTGGTTCTTTGGAGTGCTCTCCACAGGAATGAAATATGTCTATAAAATATTGCACCTGTGTTTTATTTCTTCTCTGTGATCTGTGCTGTCAATATCTAATCCCTCGTAGCAGATTTAGTAGTGATGTTCAATAGAGAGTCTCTCCAAGGCTTAGCTGGACTCGTGTCTGGGACTCCAGCCTGACGCGTTTGTCTGCTGCTCTCTCCCCAGCCAAGCAGAGATCGACATCTTCTTTGAGACCAACAGTGTTGAACACCTGGCCCTGATCTTCGAGGACTCTAAATCCTACATCGGCCGAGAGGTGAGAGCGAGTTTCCAACAACCCAACCTGTTCGTTGCATTCTTCTCCAGGACATTATTTCTTCAAAAATAGTGAATAATATAACTGATCTATTTTGCGTAGCACCTGCCGTACATCAGTCAAGTCCAACTATGTACCATCAAGGGCCAAGAGGATGAAGTTTTCATTCCAACCAAACTCTACAGCAGCCAACTTCACTCATTAACTTTAACCAGAAAGAGGGAACTAGTTAGTGAAATCAGCTGGTGTAGTGTTTGATTGTGCTGATGAAGAAATGGAAAAGTACTTATACTAAGCAACATTCCTATATGCTCACTTAAAATGTAATCTTTGATCCATATTTACACCTTAAGTGCCAAAAACTCAGGAAAACCGAATCTGCTCCACCATTATAAGATTATAAGAACTCTAAAGTAACATCTTGTGTGTTTCTGGAATGTGCAAATGGCCAAATCTCACAGATAACATTGACCCAGTGGACTTGACAAAATAATAACTTGTTGTCTTCTAGAAGAAGGTGGTCACCTCTTATTACACATCTCCTTAAAGTGCTAGAACTATAATTATCATTGGTTGTTCAGTCTTTTTCATATGACCTTATACTTTTTGACTAATAGCTTTATTACATTCTATCTGTATTAACATAATCATGAATATTCAGCACTATAAAACTTCTTGGCTCCCAACCTGCAGATTGTATAAACCTGCACCTCTCGTCCTGAGTTTTGTTCTACAGTTGAAATTAAAAACTCTTGGTCCTTGATGGCTCACGATTGGACAGCACTGACCTACGACAAAATTAATGCATTGAAATATGATTAAAAATGTGACTAAACATGATTTTTCTCACTCTTTTCTGTGTGTGTGTGCTCTGCGTGTGCCAGGTGACCCTGGACCTGTTGCAGCATGAGAACGTTGCAGTCCGGAGAGTCCAAAGCACTGAGGAAGGTCTGGTAGCCAAACTGGGAGTGACTGAGTTCCCGTCCTGCTACCTCTACTATCCTGGAGGCAACTTCACCAGGCTCAAAGTGTGAGTGGCTGTGTGGAGACCAACATCCACTGAAAAACACACTGCTGTGTGATCAGTAATCATAATCATCTTGACAGCATGCTCTTTTCCCATGTTACAGTATATATGACCCTCCGTTCATATTTAAGCCGACAAAGAGGAGATTCAACAGTTTTCATCACTTTTAAATAGTTTTTTTTTGGTTTTATATTTTAGGCATTTATAGTAATAATCCAGGATATTTTCATTTAAGTAAATGTCTTTTTTGCTACTCTCTATCGCCGATGTAACACAATAGGGATTCAACATATGCCCAGTTCATGAAAGCTTTTGCATTTGCTGTTCTAACTACTGGGGTTTTCCAGGAAAAGTCCACCGGTTGCACAGGAAGTGATGCATTTCATATTTCCGGCAGCAGCAACAGCGGTGTGATTAGAATTAGAATTAGAATTAGAACTAGAAGAAGAAGAACTGGGTAGTTAGCATGAGCAGCGATAGCCACCATGGCTGAATAGACAGAGGAAAGAGCGCCACCTACAGAAACTCAAACTTCATCAACAGAAAATCCCAGGAAGAAGACGTCATAGTACTAGACACACTGTTTGATTGACAGGTGATTTCTGGGAAGTGCAGTGCAGAAACACCACAGCAATGAGCGCTTAGCACCATTGCAACAGTAGAATAAGCTTAAATTTCTGACATTATAAGCAAATACTGTGGAGTAGTCGCCCACATCCAAAAAACCTTCAAGGCAGGTGCTGGACCAATGTAAGACAGCATGAAAGAAAGAAAGAGGAAGGTCCGCACACTGTGGGAGCTACAGTGTGCGGACCTTCCTCTTTCTTTCTTGCTTTAGTTCTTTTTAATTAAACATCCCACATGTGACGTTTTGAGCTACTGCTCTTCTTCAGACAAGTGTCTCATGTCTGAAGAAGAGCAGTTTTAATTAAAAAGAACTAAAGGGAGCTACAGTGTGCGGACGTTCCTCTTTCTTTTTGACATTACAAGCAACCAATAGTAAGGAGAGAAAGGGTCCTGATGTAGATTTAACAAATATTCCCGTGTCTCCATAAGGATGATGTATAACAGAAACATGCAAGGTAAATCAATGAGCCAGAGAGAAAGGGTTGAAAAGGTCTTTATTTACATCGAGACAGGATCATTTTCAGACTAAGTACTTATGGAAAATATAGGAGCGGAGGGTGTGATTGAGTGGGGAGAGGGGGACATGAGCTGTTTCTTGAATATATCTCCACAGCATCCCAATCTGCATTCCAGCATGTCAGGATAATTTCCACTGAGCTTGATCCGAGATGCACAAACCCCAAGTTTATTCCCCTTCGGTTCCCATTGTTCAACATGCAACAACTTTGTTTCCTGCTGAAAAGCCTTATCGTGGGCTCATTATCTGAACCCTATTCATGAGAATACTTTTAAACATCTGGCCTCTTAATGGGATCAGAGCATCAAAATCACTCCCATTATTCACTATCATAAAGCCTCGCTGATCATCCCTCACCCTGCAAATTCATCTGCTGTTTCTGCCGCTTTGTTTGGCCGTTTCAATAACTTGGCATGCAAAGAGGACTCTTTTTAGTTGACAAATGCAAAAAGGAAATGATTTATTGCTGATTTATTTATTCACCCCCATCTCTCCCCTTCCAACCCCCTTCATCTCCATCACTGTACAGAGGGGAGGTTTTTTAATTTCTTGCATGAAAACAATGCCATTGCTTTTCTGGCTTCACCTGCCAAACAAGCCCCAGCCGCACACGGCGACAGATGGCCTCCCATCATCACTGAATGTCTGATTGATCCTGGGAGAGAGGAGCGTGTGTGTGTGCGTGGCGCGTGCCTACATGTTTGTGTGTATGTCTGTGTGTGTGTGTGTGTGTGACTGTATGGGGGTGTCTCACATCCGTCATGCATGTAATGCGTGCTGGTCCCAGGTGAATGCATTCCCTCCCAGCCAAGCCTGACGCCTGCCTGCCGACCCTGGGGATCCCAGGATGAATGGCTCTCCCCTCACATCTGTACACTCCCACCAGGCACGCAGGTGTAATTGAGTCCCAGGCTGTTGTGAGTGAGCGTGGGCCTGCAGTATCCATCCTCCTTATTACCGTCCTCTTCCAGTTTTACGATGCTCTCTCTCTCTCTCTCTCTCTGTCCTCTCTCTCTCTCTGTCTTCTCTCTCTCCCTGGCAAGGGGATAGTCAGAGGGACTGAGAAAGCAAATGAGAGGAGGATGGGGGGTGGGGGGGGTGGGGGTGGGGGGCTAGTGGAGTACAAAGAGGAGGGTGAAAGAGAGAGAGAGAGGCCACAGTAATAGCTGTTGTTCCATTCCCAGGGTTATCACACGGCTAAATGATCAGAGATTTCTCTCTCGCTGTCCCACACTAGCCTGGTACCATCTGCTCAGTATTGAACACAAGAGGATGTGTTCCTGCATTTGTGTGTGTGTGTGTGTGTGTGTGTGTGTGTGTGTGTGTGGCTGCATAATATGTGCATGGGCAAGATCCTGTGTTTATATGGTTGTTGTGTTCATTTCTACATTGTTTTCATTGATGCCATACTGACCACTCCATGTAATATAACACTTTGTTGGATGCTTTCATGCAGTACATATTACAGTGCCATGTCAGTCAAGTATTTGTATGGCGACTTAAACACAAAACAGTTTGTTACAAAGCACTTTGCAATGTTAAAGGAAAAAGATAACTTACCAGTAAACAAACTAAACAGTCAGAAATGACCAAACATTTTTAAAAAAGCAGATAAAACTCAACAGTCACACTGAGAGGCCATAGATTAAACTGCAGGCAACAATTTGTTTTAAAAATGGCTATGGATTCTGCTGACTGAAAAAAAGGCTAAAAGAAGAATATAACCTAACAGTAAACATGAGTGCATTTTCTGGGATTCAAACCCACATTAGTGTCATGCTGTTCCCACTGAACTGTACAAAATCACACAGTTGCACATGCATGATATCTGACTTTCTACAGGTCAATCATACTGTGCCTGTGTGTCCTTCTCTTCTCTCCCCAGGCAAATCGAGGCTCGTGCTTTCTACTCCTACGCCCTCCAGAGGCTGCCGGGGGTGGTGCGGTCGGGGAAGCCGAGGCCGGTCACCTCAGACCTCCTGACCAACAACACAGATGAGCCCTGGAGACCCTTCAACAGGTGTGACACTAGTACTGGACCAGACAGACTGCATGATTGACGTCACAAAATAAATACTGCTGCTCTCTGTCTGCGCCTGGTGCTCAGCTACTACTCATTTGTTGCTATGATTTCAGCTTACTTATTTACATGTGTGTATTTCTGCGTGTGTGTGCCCAGGTCCAGGGTGTATATGGCAGATCTGGAGTCAACGCTACACTACTCCCTGCGTGTGGAGCTGGCTGCCCATCCCGTCATCAAAGGAGAGGCACTGACTTCTCTCAAAAGCTACATCTCTGTCCTGGTAAAGGTAAGGAGACACGTTTACAATAGAGGGAACACTGCAAATACACACACACACAAAAAGTATTCAGTAAATGACATAGTTACTCTTAAGCCTCCAGAGTATCATGTCTTATCACCATATTTCATTACAGTCCTTGCTTGTCACTCATGCAGAATGTCCCCAACCATCAGAAATACGTACCAGTTACCGTAGGTCACCACTAGATGGAGAGTGAGACAGCAGAATGGCACTTACTAGTTCACACATTGTAGCATTGAGCTGTTGTTTACAGCACTTAGCTCTGTTAGGGAAGACTCCCTCTTCATAACATGTTTACCAATCCTTAAGTTTTAAGGGGATTATTCTGTTAATTTACCTAATTAACTGTTTTGTCAAATGTGCTGTTGTTTTCAACATACATGCGCACACACACACACACACACACACACATTATTGAAAGCAGAAGTGGATGGCATTGACTAGTCAGAACACAAAAGGCTCTCTTGGGTATTGTTGACCCTCTTGATGTTGGCTCCCAGGGGGATTGAAGCGTGGCTGCCACCCACTCACCACCCACAGGCTTTATGCAGACACAGCCTGATTACTACCAACTCTCCCTGGGACACCCCAACCACTCCTCCTCTCCTCCCTCCATCCCTCCTTCACCTCCCCCCCCCCCAACCCTTTGGTTTCATGTTGCCATTTCTGCAAATACTTTTGACCAATGCCAATCCTGTGTGGTAAACCAAATCACCTCTAACCTCTCACACTCCCATCATTCCTGGCTCCCTCCATCGTTTTCTCACTGTCCTCCTCCTATTTCTCCACTACTCTTTTCCAATTCTCCCCCACTCTCTCTCTCTCTCTAATGTCTTCTTTTCCAGGCACCCATCCTGCCTCCCTCCAAGGATGTGATTTTTTTCATATTTTTCCACGATTTTTCAAGTTTGTTTGGATATTCAACTGTTTTCCTGCTTTCGCCTGCTTTTTTCCTCCTTTTTCTGTTCCTGATCACATCCCTCCATCCTCCATCCATCCCCCCCCCCCCCCCCGTCCCCAGCCACAGCCAGAAGTGTGCCAGCCAGGCAAAGATGTTGTGATGATGAGGGCTGACCTGCTAGCTCTGTCCCTATTGGCTCAGCACCAGGCTGTCTCACTGCGCTAGTCTGCCACCAATCTCTCTGATTATATCTCACTCTCTAGGGAGGCGTTGTAGCAAGCCAGCGTGTGTATGTGTGTGTGTGTGTGTGTGTGTGTGTGTGCGTGTTTGCATGCATGTGTGTGTGCGGGGCAGAGCACTGTGGCCTCCCATTAGCTCCAGTTTGTTCAGTCAATAGCGGCAGGTCCCAGTGGTATTTTTAGCTTGTCCCCCACCAGAACGGAGCAGCCGCTCAACAGGGCTTTGTGCAGCTGAGGAACCAGTCATTGTTACAGCTAACCAGGACTTGTGACAGTCCTTATTGACGTTTGACTGAGTGCTCGCTCTACAAAGAGGCCGCATCCATTCAGTCTGTCGGCTTGTTAGGAGCAGTTTGTGTAAGACAGACAAGTAGTTTAGTGAAACTGCGGGGGGAAAAACGGTGGGAGATTTGGGATGGATCAGTGGAATGTGAGTGGATGGCATCAACACTGATAGGAAACGCTTGTCTGCGTCCATGTCAATCGCTCTTATTTCGAGTTTAGCACCAAATTCAAAATTAAACATATATTTAATGAACAAAAAACGAAAATGAGTGATTCCATGGGCTGGATGTAAAGGGATGAAATGCTTTTTTATTTTTAATGGAAAAGTCTTAACCTCTTTCTCTCTCCTGTTCCTCTATATTCCAACTAACTCTTGTGTGTCCAAGGAATGACCTCATTGTCAAGCCCCCCCCCCCCGCCTGCTTGATTACTAACACAATAGGTAAATCTGGTACCTAAACTCCCTGCGTGAGTCATATTATTAGATTAGATTAGACTGAAAGTGACTCACAGTGTCCTGATCACAGTGTTAGTGTCATCGTTTCACACTGGTGACACATTCCTCAATCATGACACATTTTTCATTATTATTACGGATCTGAACAGTTAGTGTGGGAAGTGTGTGTTTGCATGGGTGATTTTGGCTGTGTGTGTGTACATTTTGGTGCATGCAAATGTGTTCTGTGTATGTATGAATATTTTTTATTTTTTTATTTTATGTATTCATAATTTTACCCTGGCCTCAAAAATTACACACTGTTCTCAGTGTCTGTGTTAAGGATTGTAATTTTATCAATTGTTTGTTGCTTTGCTGTTCACCATCATCCCATCATCCTATCTTCCCTTGCATCTCCATCCAAAGACGTAAACATGGGGGTTATTTTTTATGTATTTATTTATTTTTTGCTTGTGGTCGTAATATTACTAGATTTACTGTCTTGTCAGGCTGAAGCCGGATTTATGAATCCTCTACATGTATATGAGGATTAAAAAAGTGGATCTTGGGAAGCATGAGAGCATTACAGCGAGGTTTTTAAGGATTACACCTCTATCCTGCTTTTCTTGAAAGAAGCCCTTCAGCCCAGAGGGGACAGAGGGCCAGGGGAATAAAACAAGGAATTAAGAGGGGGGCTTTGGTCTAAACCTCAGCTTCACCCTTCTCACGCCAGGGCTCAGGACATATTAGGTTGACATAAGGCTGTGTTACCAGGGTGGTAAACTACTGTCCTCTTTTACTTATAATAAATTGTCCATTTATTCAGTAGTTAATTCACCATTGTAATCTGCAATTTCCCAAAAATTTGTTGAGGCAGTTGGCTCTTTTTAGTTCTCACACCATTCCTCCTGTTGTAGTTTCACTCCAGCAATAGTAGAAAAGAGGTGTGTGTGCTTGTGTGTGTTTGTAAAGACGAAGCTGCTGTTTGCCAGGTTTCCACTCTGTGGCACGTGTGTGCTGCATCCTCCCACGCCTCTCTGGGTGGATTGAGGTTGGATTACCAAGGGGCTTCACCCCTGCCCTCCTGCTCCGTCCCCATCCCCGTCCTCAGTCTGGTCTGGCCCGCTCCAGCCAACAGACGCCTCCCTCTTGGGACCCTCACCACAAGGAGCCTGCGGTTTCTCAAGTGCTGCTGATACTAATCGGATCAGGGATGACATATTGCCGGGGTGAAGGGGATTGTCATAGTCCAACTGGGATGGGGGCAGGCGGGGCACAGGGTTAGAGGAGGGAAAATGTGTGTGTGTGTGTGTGTGTGTGTTGGTGTGGGTGGACATCGGAGTGGGGGGTTGAGCAAGAAAGAGAGAGAGCAGATATAGAGGTAAATAAGTAGTAGAGGGAGATTTGTATGAATAGAGTATAGTGGATGATCAATGATCAAGGTTATGGGATGATAAAAAAAAGAGGGATCAGTGTTAAATAAGAAGCGTAGGAATAAAGGTGAGCAAGACTACACTGACTAATGTCTTGTAGTCCATGAATCTTTATACATATTATTGGTTGAACATGGTTTTTAGTTTTCAGGCGATCACCAAAACACAGCAGGCTCAGTCGGTAGAGAGTGAGCGAGCCCATGAATAGTGTTGCTTTGGTGATGCGGAGCTAAGCCCATTAGTGGGAACACCTGCGTTTTCTCTCCTGGTTAAATTCATATGGCTATTTAATGAGCTTTTCTGACTGGTTGGCGTCCAGACCCCAGACCTAAACCTATTATATCACTTTCCCAGCAGCAAGCAGCAGACATCAGGAGCCTTTGTCTGCTCTTTACACCTCACCTGTAGTATTGTGTGTCATGTCGTCTGTGCGCGCAAGTGTGTGTGTGGGTGTTTTTTTGGGGGGGGGAGTATGTGCTCTTTTCTCATTTATTTTTTCTCATTTATTTTTAATGACCAGTATATACTTGAGATTGAGCCATCCTTATTTATGTAAGGCAGCTGGTTATATAAGTAACTCCCATGAAAGAAAACATCCTAAACTCTTTAGGATAAAACCCTTTGGATGTATAGTAGATTAGTGGGCCAATGCTAAACCAAGTGTAGGAAACCAAGGTTCAAATTCATCTGATTACACACTGGCACACAGCTGTCGTTAACACAATGTTTTGAAGGCTTTCGCAAGATTAAATGTGTGGCATGGAACGGGCCTGGGCCTGGTGCACAGGGTCGGGACACAGGACAGAGCAGGACTCCTTCAGTCTGGGACAAGGAGGTTAAGCAAATCACCAGGGGTCTGGTTAAGTGGGTAGGGTGTAATGCACAGATCCTGTTAGAGGGTGATGAATAGAAGGCTGAGCTACAGACTGAAATGTGTGTGTGTGTGTGTGTGTGTTTGCATGCCAGTGTCAGCGTGTGCAGGCGTATTTAGCTGAACAGATGGCTGGGGCCAAATTAAAAAGACTCGGCAACACAAATCAAAAAAGGTGCAGTTCTGGGATGATGCTCTCTCTCTCTCTCTCTCTCTCTCTGTCTCTCTCTCTCTCTGTCTCTTTCTCTCTCTCTCTCTCTCTCTCTCTCTCTCTCTCCCCCCATCAAACCCACCACAACTATGTAGACCACCAGGCTTACCCATACTCCCCATGCACTATGGCTATGACTATGATAATGACCATGATTCATGAACAGTTGAGGGATCCTTTGTGACTTAACCTACCTATTACCTCTCTCTGTGGTAAATAGGAGCAACAGATTAGTAAAAAGAAAAAAAGAAAAGTTACCATGGCAGTAGTGGATTTGTTCTGTTGTTTAAGTCTTGGAGAAAAGCTTTATCCCTTTGCTGTATCTAGTTCTGAGAAACGGGGCCGTTATGACAAACGGTGCCACAGAGAGGCTTACTGTAAGAATATAAAGTACATCTAGCTGACATTTACTAAGGCGCTGTTCTCTCTCTTACAGTCAGTACACTCAAGACATCAGCTGTTTCTATTGTCAGTATTGTATGTGTAAGGCCCGCCTGTCTGCGTCTGCCTTGACTCTGTCATCACCGGTCTCAGACACACATCAGGTGGATTTCCTCTGTCTCTGGGTGTATCTATCTCCGCTAGTTACAGTGTCGTGTTTCCTCACAGCCACAGCCGTTACCGTGGTAGCAATACACGTTCGAAGAAACGTAAACAAACGGCAGGAGAAAGCCTAGTGGCTAAGTGGTTGTTAGTGGCTTAGGAAATGGATCTTAATGAAGGAAGATACAGCTGGCTTAAGCTCAGCTGTTGTCACGTTTGCCATTGGCAAGATTCTTTAAAAGTGCTGTAAGAGTAATACTGAAAACACAACTTCTGTACAGCACAGAGACACTGTGCACAACATCGTCAAGGATGACATCTTTTAAAGTTTAGCAACTCATAGTCTAGCCATACAATTTCTGTCTTGTTACAGTGTGAGAGGTAAAGATGTTAATGATGACAATAATGATGACAATGATACTGACGACAGTGTTAATGGTGATTATGGTAGAGGTGTTAATGTTGATTTGATTTGATTCTTTTCAGGTAAAAGAAGTGTGCATGTTAAAATAGACATGCACATCATAATAATACAGCAATAAATAAATCTGTTTATAAATCAGATTGTGACAGTTCTCAGTTCTGATTGACTCAGTCACATTTCAGGCCGTTGTAAAAAAAAAAAAAAAACAGTAACGCACACCTGTGGCTGCAAAATGTAAATATTAATGTGCTAATCAAAAATCACCACTCATACTAGAATTATATTATTTTATAAACTATATTAACACCTCCTATCTGCTCTAAAATAACTGTGCCTCTTGTGGCTCATTGCTTAAATTAACACTTATTTCCATTGTGCTCTGCTATATTATGTCTCCAGTACTTTCCAGGCCGTCCAGTGGTGATGAACCTGTTGAAGTCGGTGGACTCTTGGCTGAAGGGCCAGACCGGTGCTGAGGTCTCCTATACGGCGCTCAGAGAAATCCTGGACAACTCAGCACAGGTAGGTCAGAGGCAGAGCCACAGAGACAGATATCACTATAGATACACACAGAGAGGCTGGGATAAGCAGACAAAAAAAAAAGAAGTACACACTCGAGCATTTCCACCCAAACCACATTTTTAAATTGTCAGTGGACCAAATCTATTCTGTATTTTTGTTAGTCAGTCATCATGTTAGCCATGTTGACTTCTACAAATTTCTGTCAAGAGGCTGAAAAGTGTTAAGAATCAGTAACTTTGAAATTGTATATAACAGCCCTTAAGTGAGACTGGTATCCTCTCTAGTAAGTTAACTGTACACATTGCCTGGATCAGCTGTGAGTTTGACTTACATCAATCTAAAATGACAACATTTGGATTTGTGAAGCTTCAGTGCGTGTGTTTACATGTCTACACACATTCTGAATTCATAAAAAAATGCAGATGCCATATACTGTTTACAATAACCGTCATAAGCTCATATCTCAATTATAGGAAACCTGAATATGTAAAAGACATGCCGACATAAGCAGAGTCAGAGATAGTGAAGTATATAAGCACCTTGTTCTGTTGACCGTTGGTGCTTGTGGTTTGTTTCTTCATGTGTACAGGGATATTTGTGCTGGCAATAAGAAGATGCATAAGAACAGCTTATCCCAAGTATGATCTTAAAGGATAATTCTGGCTGTGGTGAATGTTAAGCCCATTTTCCAAAGTGCCCTCTCTCCCTTATGAAATGTTTTTTTTTTTTTTTTTTTTTTTGTGGTAACCTGTTGCTAGAGGGATTTAGTTGATTTCCTACATTTTATCTATGTATTCAAAATTTGGAAACATATTGTAGCCGATAAGAAATAAGCATTTTATTATCAGTAGGTCTGACTGTATTGTGCATTTACATGTCGAAGAATGAAACTTGCTTGGCACCTTATTCAAATCCATTTAATAGGAACTACTTTCAGGCATGAAAACCCTTCCTCAGCTGAGAGGCTTAGAAAACCCCAAAACCCAAGTATATCAACTGTACATTCACAACATCTAGACTAAGCTGATGACATCACACAAACAACAAAAGTCAAGAAGACCCAATGCAACCTGCTTTTTTGTCTCAAGAAGGGGTGAAGTGCATGGCATCCACATTGCACCCCCCCCCCCCCCCCCCCCCCTAAAAAAAGGCATCAACACTCTCCCCAACACACACACAGCTCCTCTTGTAGGTCTCTCCACAGTTAGGCTACCCACAGAACAGAAATAAACCATAAGTGCCATATCATATAAGACACACACACACACACACACGCACACACACCAACCAACCCTGGTGTGTTTTTGTGTGGCAAAGGAGACACAGCCAGGGAAGGAGACGCAGCCAAAAAGCAGGCGAGAGAGAGAGAGAGAGAGAGGAGAGAGAGAGAGAGAGGAGAGAGGAGAGAGAGAGAGAGAGAGAGAGAGAGAGAGAGAGAGAGAGAGAGAGAGAGAGAGAGAGAGAGAGAGAGAGAGAGATGGAGAGAGAGAGAGAGAGAGAGAGAGAGAGAGAGAGAGAGCCTGCAGGAGCGAAGCGAGCAAGCCAGTGGGGAAACCAGGGATGGATTTCAAATCCAAGAAGTCGAGACTTGTGAAAACTTCCGTGATTTTCATCCTTCCTCTGGCCCAATATGTCCGCACTCACAGACTCACGGACTTTGACGCGCGTTCCCGACAAGTCCGCGAGGCTTCAGGGCTGTCCCACTGTGAAATCGGTAAGTGCGCGAGGGCTCTCTGGCGGACTTTATGAGCCCTTTATGCAGACTTTCAGCAAGTCCGCATTTCTGTGGACTTTGCTTGAGGGAATTACCCACAGTTCATAACGTTTGTGACGTTAATATTCATGTATGTGGAAAATATCAGCCAATACACCCGATACAAAAGAAAAAAAAACATAATTAAGGAAAAATAATCACAAAAAACAATTAACAAGACCTTTGAGAGAGAAACAGGAATGAAAGGGTGAAACTACATGCAAGATACAGTTAAAAGAGAAAACACTGCAACATTAAAACAGAATAAACAGCTCACTCTTTTTTTTTTTTTTACATATTTACATATTGTAATGATGTAGTGCAGAATGCAGAATGAAGAGTATTTTCTATATCCATTAGCACAGTATAAACTTTGCAATGTTGCAAAACATATACCTAGGCCTATTTAACATTATTCATCAACATTGTTCTTCATTTTAGCTTAATAATGCTGTTTAGACAAAAGCGCAAACAAAGAGTAAATTACAAATGGATTAATTGACGGGGGAAAGTAACGTCTGACGCTGTCAAGGCAACACGTGATGCTACAAAGTGCTGTCCCATGCCTCCTATACCATTTCGAGCCCTCATGACTTCTCGCACTCAGGCACTACAGCTGCACACACAGGGTGACGTCAATTAAGTCTGTGAGGGCTCAGGGCTCAGTCCGTAGGGGGGACATTGGGATTGGGCCATCGTGTTCTTCTGTTTTGTGATTGTGCTTCGGCTGTTAGATATTATGTGAAACGGCTCACGGAGGACACTGGAACGCACAAGAACACAAATTGAGAAAGAGCACAGGCTTTTGTAAGCCCCGTCCCAGGTGCGTCCAATCTGTAATTAGGGAGGGCAGGCGGGCATCTTGAGAGAGGGAGAGAGAGAGAGACACAGACACAGAGAGAGAGAGAAGAAAGAAACAGAGACAAGCAGCTACAGGGAGGACAGACTCCCCAGGCTGATGCGGAGGATGTCTGGCTGGCAGTAACCTCGTTGTTTCACTGAGCGACCAAGGTCACTTGTCAGTCCGGCTGCTTCATCAGGTCAAAACCACCTCAGACGCATCAAAGATTTCAAAGTGATACCTATTCCGTCAAAACAAAAATGTATAAGCCAAAAGGTGATCTTGATAATATTCATAAAAACACACGGTGTAAGCACATATTGAAGCAGTCTAA